>NW_006408613.1:4689838-4715787 GCF_000296735.1 Chrysochloris asiatica | reverse complement strand
TTTTTATTCCATCAATTCCTGGTGCCTTGTTCTTTGCCAATTCCTTCAATGCACCTTGGACTTCCTTCTTCAGTATAATTGGCTCTGGATCATATGCTACCTCTTGAAACAGTTGAACATTAACCATTTCATTTTTGTACATTTTGAATCTGATGACCACATGGTTTATTAAGCCAGAAGTGACTAATTGAAGAGGAAAGGTATTTTATTCACTGTCAAAAAGAACATACCCAGATCAGTCATGAGGTACAATGCTGTCTGTGATAAGATAATATCCATGCACCTACAGGGAAGCCCAGTGAATATCACTATTATTCAAATTAATGCACCAACCACTAAAGCCAGTGAGGAGAAAACAGAAGAATTGTACCAACTTCTTCAATCTGAATTTGATGAAACATGCAATCAAGATGGATTGATCATTACTGGTGATTGGAATGCAAAGGTTGGGAGCAAAGAGGAAGGATCAGTAGTTGGAAAATATGGCCTTGGTGACAGAAATGATGCTGAAGAACGCATGATAGTATTCTGCAAAATCAATGATTTATTCATTTCAAATACCTTCTTTAGACAGCATAAGAGACACATGGACCTCACCAGATGGAATACACAGAAATCAAATTGACTACATCTGTAGAGAGAGACGAAGGAAAAGCTCCATATCATCAGTGAAAACAAGGCCAGGGGCAGACTGTGGAACAAACCACCAATTACTCATATGCAAATTCAAATTGAAGCTGAAGAAAATGAAAAAAAGTTCACAAGAGCCAAAATATGACCTTGAATATATCCCACCTGAATTTAATGATCATCTGAAGAACCGATTTGATACATTAAACACTAAAAACCGAAGACCAAAACATCATACACAAAGAAAGCAAAAAGTCATTGAGAAGACAAGAAATAAGGAAAAGGTCAAAATGGATGTCAGACGAGACACTGAAACTTACTCTCTAGTGTAGAGTTGCTAAAGCAAATGGAAGAAATGAGGAGGTCCTAGAGATGAACAGAAAATTTCAAAGATCAGCTCGAGAAGATAAAGCCAAATATTACAACAAAATGTGCAAAGATCTGGAGCCAAAAAACCAAAAAGGAAGAACACGCTCAGCATTTCTCAAGCTGGGGGAACTGAAGAAAAAATTCAAGCCTTGGCTTTCATTATTGAAGGAGTCTCTGGGCAAATTATTAAATGATGCAGAAAGCATGAAGAGAAGATAGAAGAAATACACAGAGTCACTGTATAAAAAGGAAATATTTAATGTTCAACCATTTCAAGGGGTGGTTTCCTAGAACCACAGAATTATAGATCTTAAGACATTGTTAAGGATTATCCAAATTCTTTCTTTAAACTATATAGAAGGGATTCGCCTTCTATTTCTGGGCCTTTTCTACTTTTTCACACAAGCTTATCTCAATATTTTCTCTCAAATATCAACTACACAATAAAAAAATAGCTTTTGAGTACTTGGCATGTGTTTTGTAGTATGATGCATAAATTCAATTGTAAATATATAAAATAATGTTGTACCTAATAGAGCATAATAAAAGCATACCCACTCCACTGACCCCAGTTTTGAAATGGTTAACTGTACAAATTTTGATATCTGAGACATGAGTTGAAATTCTGACTCCAGAACTTACATAGATGGAGTCTTGGATTTAAAGAATTCTTAATTTCTCTAACTCTGTTATTCCATACTGAATATGAATAATGTCAAACAGTGCCAAACATATTCAAAATTGATAAATGCCATTGTCACTTTATTATTACAATTTCATTGTTATTAAGTTGAATAGTAAAAGTATTTTCTAAAAAATCTGTTTTTCACTTTAACGTTTGAAATATCCTTAACTATATCTTGAAGTCCTGGTATGGCACTTTAGGATAAGCACTGGATGGCTACAGCAAGGTTAACAGTTCAAACCCACCAGTTTCTCCTCAGAAATTCTATAAAGGGTCACTGTGAGTCATAATCAATTCAATAGCACTTAGCAATAAAACTGCATCCCAGTGAGAATTTCCAATTAGTTGATAAAGTTACATATTCAAAAAGGCTTCCTGCCCCTTATTGCAGACAGTCTAGCTATTGTCATTGGAGTTTATCTGTATGGTGTTAGAAAAAACTCACTACACTGAAATCAGACTAACAATACCCTATGTGTAAGTCATTGAGTAGCTCATTGATTGGGGGGAAATATTTTACCACTTGGAGCTACAGTTAACTGTCCAAGCTCTCTTCTATCACTGTATTTGCATTAAAATAAAGGCTACAACAGAAAGCATAGTATAACTCTGGTAGTATAGTGGTTACGAATCAGACTGCGAACCTTAAGTTCTGCAGTTTGAAACTACCAGCTGTTCCGCGGGAGAAAGATGAGGCTTTCTGCTCCCGTAAAGATTTACAGCCTCAGAAATCCTGTACAGGGTCGCTATGAGTCAGAACCGACTCCACAGCACATAACAACGACAATAACAACAGAAAGCATAACAATTCCCATGTCAGGTAGTTGTTTCCCATCACAGTATACTTATGTTTATATTGGGTTAACCTTCAAATTTATTTGTATTTCTTGGCAAAGAGACAAGTCCAAAATTGGCCTTTGTTATGGGAAGGAAGAAGCTATCTTGAAATGTTTGAACTGTGGCAGTCATTACCAAAGAGGATATTCTATACTTCATTAGATTCGTGCTCATGCTTTGAATGTAAGCTATCTGTTAAAGGTCATCATTGCTCAAGTCTTTATAACCCGATGACTGAACGTCCTTGAACTAGTTTGCAATGTTCTATCTAATGCTAGGAGCATAATCAGCACTCAATATATCATTGACTTAACTTAACACATGGTTGTGTGGGCCTGGATGTCTTCAAACACTTCATGTGTGAGGAGCAAATACTTTGTAGTGATTAGAGAAGTGGATCTGGAATCAAGTGTACACGTTTCCTATGTTCCTCACCATGAGGAAATGTCAACCAGTACTTCTAAGTGATTCATATTTTCCCCAAGGCATCTTTGGGGATGGAGGTAATACAACATTCTACTAAATTTGCTCTCTCCTCATGTAGGGAAATAGTATTCCTTCAAAATCTGAAGGTTTCAAGAACTCTCCAAATGCAATTACTCTTAGTCCTATTCATTTTTCATTCCACAAATATTTTTGAGCACCTGCCTGATGACAGCTAAGCATGTGTCATAGGAACCATTGGAGTTCAAAGATTGAAACATCTCTTCATCAGATGTGGTCACTAACTCTTGTCTTTTATGGCTTTTGAACTGCGGTGTAAATGTGTACTCAACTCCACTTATCTTCTCTGACTTTTATCAAGCATATACCTAACCCAGATATGCCAGCCTCAAGCCCCATCCTAGTCCACTTATTTTATTTTCCAGTGCATTCACTCCATTCTTCAGTTGACCTCAAATCTTCAGAACTTCCTTAGTTGTTCCTGACCAGTCTGCCACAACCTCAAGGTATCCTTGATGTAATCCTTTGAAAACATATTCCTTGTAGGTACAGAAGGTGTACAGTAGCTATAGCCATGGAGTGAAGAGACCATAGATATAATTTAAACTAAACTCAACAAACTTTTATACTATAAAGAAGAGAAAAGTAACAGAAACCAGTCAGCTTCCAGATTTTTCATTTTTCTTAATAGAAAGTCATCTTCATTTTCAATAAAACTAGATATAGCATGTCTTAAGTATTCTTCCACATGCACATACATGAAAAATAATAAAAGATCCTTTGCTAAACACACAATTTTAGATGTAAATCAGCAGGTGTAGAGTGGCAGAGGCTTTGATTCCAGCAGTGATCCAGTGAGCTAAAGAAACTCCTCAGCTTCACTGAAAATGAGAGGGATGAACTAGATGACAACTGAGACAAGCTATAAAATCTCTGAATCTTTCAAAATAGGAAACACTAGACTGTCAACACTAACCTTTCTAAAATATTGATGTTGGAGACCAAGTAGATAATATGAGTTGAACATGCAGATCTGTATTGCTTTATTTTATAACAAATTGTGATCTAACTTATATAATTTGACATACGGTATCATCCTATCCTTATTAGCATTTTGACTTTACAAATGAGGAAAGAAGGTTCGGAAGTTTAGAATAATTTACCAAGGTTACATATTAGTCAGTGACAGAGTTCAGACTCCAACTCAGATTTTTTAATTAAATTAAACTCTTTCCACCCAACTCAGGCCTCAGGTTCTTTTGCATCCCAGACTACTCATAGAATGCACCTGACATGCTTAGGAATTTTGACACCAAAATGAAATATAATACTGTCCTCAAGTGCAGGGGACTGTTTGTCTGTGATATGACCAATATTAATCCCTTCCTGATAAGAATATTTGGAACCAACGTTTTATGTACCAATAAAGATTTTTAATTTGTAAAATCATTTCAGCTACAGAGCTTTTACTTCCATTTGATGAAAGAAAATATCAAAGTCAATGATCATACCAAATTAAAACAATTCTTGGGAAAAGAATTGCCATATATAGTTGGTCTATACTTCAAATGACTTAGTCCTTGGATTCTGAGACAGAGTTTTTTTAATCTGAGCTCATTCACAATTTGAAGCACTTTCCCCAAAGATGTTTCCAAACTACTTATCTACAAAATTAATGATAATTGGACACAAAATAATATTTTCATTAATTATCAATGATTTACCCAATATAGTTTGATGTCTTATCCTCTGGCAGCTAAATTAACAAATATTCCCTCAAATAATCTTTAAAACCAATGACATGAATGAATTAGGAATTTCTTCAACTCGTTCACTACCTACAAAGCTGCTTTACTTCTTTGGGAGTCTGCTTCATTCTTCCTTATTGACTGCCTTCGAGTCAGTTCTGACCCATAGTGACCCTTTATAGGGTTTTCGAGGAGCAGCTGGTCAGTTTGAACTGCCGACCTTGCAGTTCAAACTCACCTTGCAGCCCAGTGTATTATCCCACATAGCCATATCAGGACTCCTGATGCTTGGTGGTGGTGGTTATGTGCCGTGGAACTGGTTCCGACTCATAGCTGCTTAGGCAGGATGAAATTAGGGAGAGAAAGCAGATAAAATGCAGCTCCCTGGGCAGGTACACTTTCCACCAGCCCACAGAAATTACCATATTTTTCACAGAGAATTAAAAACAAATCAGTAGTTTAAAAAGGAGCTCTGGTAGCGTAATGGTTACGAATAAGGCTGCTAACTTCAGGGTCAGCAGTTCAAAACTACCAGCTGTTCTGTGGGAGAAAGATGAGGCTTTCTGCTCGTGTAAAGATTTACAGCCTCAGAAACCCTGTACAGGGTCGCTATGAGTCGGAATCGACTCCACGGCACATAACCACCACCACTTTAAAAAGTATTTGATTCCATACAAATTTTACCAGTGTTTGCAGAAAAGAAGCTCCCGAATCCAATGCTAATTTCATTCAAATTTATTCCAAATATAGCCCAGACTCAGTTTATTAAATATCACTTTTTTATTTTTTTGTACCCCTTGCCCTTTAATTCCTAATTTATTTCTACCCAGTAAGAAGCAGTCAGGCAGTAAAATAAAGAAAGTTACTCGTTTTCATCCTCTACAACCTGCCCTTTACTTCATTACTATCCTTTCATTGCTTCCTGAGTGGAGTCATCCAACTTCACTATCTGTTCCTGGCATTCATAGTTTCAAGACCATGACTGGAAAATGCACAGGCTCTATTAGAAGAATTGAGCTGAAAAATTCTGAAGGATCATAGCATATCAAAAAGCTCAAAAAAAAGAAAATTACTATGAGAAAACCAAAATTTTGAAATAAAAACCTGAAAAGAGAAGGGGAAGAAACCAGAAACTAATAAAATATTGCCTAGGTTTAAACTGTATGATTTTTATTTCTTTTTTGTCTTTAAAAAACATCCTATTTTATTTTATATCTTTTCAAATCTATATTTCCTTAGAGAATCTCATGAAAATTGCATACATCAATCAACTGCCTCAGGGGAACTTAAAGACAGTGTTTTAAAACTCAGAGTTAAGTTACAAAGTACTATAATGGGAAGTTAGGTTATTATAACAATAAAGATCATGACAATGTAAAGTAAAGAAAATACTAGTTGAACATAAGATCTCATCAAACAAATACTGACCTCAGACTAGTTTGTCTCTTTTATTTCCTATAGTAGATTATGTATATAATGGAGAATACTGGTTATATCTTTAACTTGAAAAGTTCCAGTTAAGAAATTTGAGTGTAACTGGCTTTTGCACAAGTTATTATTCCTTCCCCAAAGCCATAAATCAGAAAAAGAAGAAGAAAAAGAAACTTACCCAGAAAGAAATGAAAATAGCAAAGAGGAGAAACACTCTGTCCCACCCAGCTCCCCACACTACCCAACCTCTGGTCACAGCTAATATTTCATGCCAAGCTCCTGATCCTTCTCTCCCATTTATGGCCAGAAGACACGTTATATATAGAAACAGGGGAGTGCCTTTCCCCAAATTGATACCTGCATAATAAATCGTCAGCCAGAACTTGGAGAGAAAAAACTTCTTACTCAAGATAGAAAAGTAAAAAGTATCAACACAGAATCACAAAGTACACTTTTCTTTTCACAGCAAAATTCATGACAAGTTAGTTAGTTACACAAGAAATAAAAGAAGGGGAAGAAATTGAATGTTATCCCTACCTGGCTGTCGTGCCAACTCACTTTAATTTCTAAATGTAAATGTTCAGTCATACTTTCCATTCTTTTGAGTAACAAGCCCCCCTCGCTTATAAATTGAGACTCCCACCTGAGTCTAAACAATTACCTGAATTTCAATAAATACTTTTGCCACTTATTAGCCAGGTTAACTAAGTTAAGGGATACTGTTAGCCATGGATGAAGAAAAGTTTGCAGCCTCTGTAGATTTTTGTAAATTTATGTTGTTTTTGTTAATTCCATAAACAACTCGTTTTTACTTGATTTCATCCTGAGGTTAATTTAGTCCGAGCTGCCTACCTAAAAGATGATCTATGCCTAGTCGGCAAGTTATGTCTTTTTATAGTTATTACCACAGACAAACACTGTATCTGAACAACACAGATAACTGTAGTGTGTCCATATTTTTGCACAGAATGTGTTCAAATATAATAAGGTATAACTGGACAATTGTGTGCTGTAACATGGCATACAGTGCCAAGAGAATATGTTCTCTGGGGATGAACACTGGTCTCAGAATCCAAGAGTACTGTGTTAAAATCGAAGCTTTCCTTCAAGAGATGGAGGACTTCAGTAAACTATCCAATTTCTGTAAGTCTTAGGTTTCACTTCTGTAAGATAGGTTTAATAATAGCTGTCTTTTAAGTTTGCTGTGGAAATTATAGAAAAGTAAGTAACAAGGGAGCTTTAAGAAAAAAAGTATTCTTACATGTGGCATACATGAAAATAGCAAAGAACTAGTAAAATCAGTCAATAAATACACTAAATGTTATAGACCCAGAACAAAAGCCATTACTTTACTCATCTGGTGGTTATGTGCTGTGGAGTCAGTTCCAACTCATAGCGACCCTGTACAGGGTTTCCAAGGCTGTAAATCTTTATGGGAGCAGAAAGCCTTATCTTTCTCCCACTGAACAGCTGGTAGTTTTGAACTGCTGTCCTTTAGGTTAGCAGCCTAATTTGTAACCACTACACTACCAGAGCTCCTTCATCTGAGAGCCCCTTAAATACTTTATCAGAGCCTATATGTTTTTAGGTCGTATTTCCTTTAGTACTTCCATGAACTAGCAAATAATTTAATAAACAGTTGTTGACTGAATAGTAAATAAACAAAAGTAGTAGACCTAGTATTTTGTTTATCAGCATCTCTTCCTTAGGGAAATCAACCATTTCCCTCTTCCATGTGATGAGCTACCAATCATGATACTCTGTTCCCACATCCACAAATGTGGTCACATAATGCAGAACAACAATTTCAATGTCCTGCATTTGTCAAATGATGCCTCAATTATCTGATTCTCACTCCTAGTCACTTGTGAGAAAATAATCTTACCCAAGAAGGAGATATTTTCCTAAAAGAATCCATAGGCTTACTATTTTAAATTTTAGAATTGCTTAGGTTCCTCTCCTGTGATACAGAAGGCTCCTTCTTTCGAATACAGTATCTGAGAATTCTGGAATGTTATGAGTCACTGTGTGGCACAAAGGTTTGTGCCTGGAGCTGTGGGTTAATGTGCTGGACTGCCAAGGTCTGTTTGAACTACAAGATCTAAGGTTCAAGATCACCAGCTGCTCCTCAGAAACCCTATACAGGGTCGATGTGGGTCGCAACCGACCCTACAGCACTTAACAACAACAAACATAAAGAAGGAACCATGCTGATGCAGCAGTTAAAGAGCTCAGCTGCTAACTGAAAGTTTGGCTGTTCAAATCCACCAACAGCTCCTCAGGAGAAAGAAGAGGTCTTAGGAATTCTATGCAGCAATTCTATTCTGTCCTATAGTATTTCTGTGACTCAGAATGGACTTACCAGCAGTGAGTTTACTAACCTATAAATTGACGCTTCACACTCACACAGCAGTACTGAAGAAGAAAAGTCTCACAATCTGCTTTTATAAAGATTACTGCAATAAAAAAGAAAGTATCCTACAAAGCAGTTATACTGCGATGCAGGAGGTCACTATAAGTCAAGTGGTGTAAATGGCTAAGTGTTAGACTACTGACTGAAAAGTTTGCAGTTTAAATCCACACAGACACCTCAGAAGAAAGGTCTGGGTATCTTCTTCCAAAAGATCACAGTGTAGAAGACCCTATGGAACAATTCTATTTGCAACAATTGTGGTTACCATATCAGAACAACTGGAAAGCAACTGTTTGGTTTCTTGCTTTTATAACCATATTACTTATAGAAGCAAGGACTGAACTGGGACAATGGCAGATTCCTGTCCTGAAGAGAAATTAAATTTCCTTTGGAGGCCAGGAACTTATCTCCCTCATTCTTTCATTATGTGGTTGTTGCATATCATCGAGTCTGTTCCAATTCACAGCCATCGTGTATAGGGTTTCTGAGGAGTGACTGGTGAGTTTGAACCAACAACCTTGCAGTTAACAGTCCAGTGCTCATCCTGCTGTCATTATCCTCATTGAGATTACTTTATTAATATTCAATATTTAAAGTGAACCTGCATGCAAACTGAAACCAATAAGAGCCAAGAAACTGAGAGAGACAAAACTCAGGCAATATTATTAAAGACCTCAAGATCCAACCATTCTCCACTATCATTTTCCCAAGTACATGAACTTCTTTGCTTTATCTACTTTTTATTGTTGTTAAGTTCTATGGAGTCTGTTCCAACTCATAACAATGCTGGGTAAGGTTTTTGAGAAGCGACTGGTGGATTTGAACCACCGACCTTGAGGTTCAAGCTGATCTTACAGTCCAGTGCTTTATCTTACAGCACCACACAAGGACTCCAGTAACTTAGAGTTAGGTTTTTATCCTGTGCCACCAGAAGAATTCTGTCTAGTGTAAAGAAAATAATTCTATCTAATGGAAAATAATTTTAATGCTAAATACACATGCAGAATTTTCAGGTTGTTAAAGTGGTCGTGGAGTGGCATTAATTAGAAACATCAGATGACATCAAAAAGGGGACTCAAATCGGAAAAGTGAGATTAGAAATGTTATTAGTCATTTCAACTATACAGTATAAAGACAAATAATCTTATTAAAAATTAGGAATTTTATTACAGCACAGAGTCAAAACCGATATGCAATGCATAAAAAATATCTTTAAAATATTTGGAAAAAATATATATATAAGACATTTTGTTAATTTTCATGGAGTCTCAAGAAAGCAAAAGCATATATATGATGTAATGCATTTTGGAGTCCTGGTGTGGGTCTATGGGATAATGCACTGGACTGCAAGGTCAGTTTGAGTTGAAAGGTCAACAATTCAAATTCACCAGCTGCTCCTCAGAAACCCTACATAGTGTCTCAGAGTTGGAACCAACTTAATGGCACTTAACAACAACAATGAATTCTAGAAAATTCTGTCTAAACTTGTCAAATCTTCTTAAACTTTCTATTGTGATGTGAGTGAAGGAGGTTTCCAGAGCAGATCATCAGTTTTCCATTCAACAAATCATACTCTTTATTTCATCTCACTGACTGCAACATGTAACATGACTTGTACCGCTCCTTCCTTGTGTTTCTTGTTTCCATTCCTTCTTCTTTCTCCATACTTCTGGATTCTGTCCTTATGTAAATGCTGTCCTTTTGATCTTGAATGGTTGACGATTCTATGGTGTGTGTATCTCACTAGTGTTGTTGTCCTTCCTATATACCTGTGTGTTACTTAGCTGAAAATTGAGCAATGGGGGTAAGTTAATTCTAAACCTGAATGGTTACCAAGAACCACAGTGTCACGAGTACCGATCTATTAGGAGTTTTGTTCCACATTTTCTCCCTTTATATGCAGGACCTTCTAATGTGATTACTTTCAGAGCAGTTGGAAGTGGTAGCTGGGCACCATCTAGTTCTTCTGGTCTCAAAGTCATGGAGACTGATGTTCCTGTGGTCCATTAGTCCATTTGACAAATTGTTTCTAAACATTTTCAAATGTCATGACTCTTCTTTCCTTTCAACAGGTAGAGACCAAGAGTTACAACTTAGATAGTTGCTCATGAACTTTTAAGTTTCCAGTTGCTACTCATCAATGTAGAACATTGCCTTTGTTACATATGTTATGCCAATTAAACTGGTCAAATTGCTAATGACCATTTTATGTTAAAAGAAATATAGGCTTACCAATAAGGAAGTTTCAAAATTCCAGAGATCACTGAAGTAAAATAATATTTCCTACTGGAAACAGCATTGGCATGGCAGCTAAGAATTCCAAGATTTTATTTTAAGCTTTGTTCCTTATTAACTGTATGATGTTTGCAATGTTTATTAGCCTTTATTTATTCATCTGTGAAATGGTTTCCCACAATGTTCTACCACAAAGGTAAGATAAAATGGCATTAACTGCCAGTTTCTGGTACATGTTGGAACTTCAAAGTCATTACTCCCATCCTCACAGTAAGAAAAAATATATATATAACTGAAAATCAACAACTATGCTTAAATTTAATTTTATCTGGATCCATAATCAATGCCCATGAAACCAGCAGTCAAAACAGCAAATGGCATATTGCTTTGGGCAAATCTGTTGCAAAAGACCAAAGATATTGTTTTGAGGACTGAAGTATACATAATCCAAACCATGATATTTTCAAGCTTCCCATAAGCACTGGACTGCTAACGGAAAGATCAGCTGTTCAAACCCACCAGCCACTCCTTGGAACCCTTAAACAGGGTGGCTATTAGTCAGAATCCACTCAAAGTCATTTAAGGACAACAGCATATGCATGTGAAAGCTAGAAAATGATTTAAGAAAAACCAGAGAAGAATTGATATATTTGAATTGTGGTGTTGATGAAGAACATTGAAAGTATCAGAGACTACCAGAACAAACAAATCTGTCTTGAAAAAAGTACAGCCAGAATGCACCTTAGAAGTCAGGATGGCAAGATTTTATCTCATGTATTTTGGACATGTTACCAGGAAGCAAGAGTTACTGGGAAAAGACGTTATGCTTGGTAAAGGGTCAGGCAAAAAAAAGAGGAAGAACCTCAACAAAATTAATTGGCACAGTGGCTGCTATAATGGGTTAAAACACTGCAACAATTATCAAGATGGTGCAGGACCGAATGGGGTTTCATTCTGTTGCACTTAGAGTTTCAGTGAGTCTGAACCAACTGAATAAAAATAATAACAGTAACTCTTATATCCATCAAAAAAATAAGGTCACAAGACAAAATGTTGCCCCCAAACTTAGTAGCTGGTTTCAAGTGCAGTGTAGCCATTTCTAACTCACAGAGAACCTGTATAGGGTTTCCAAGAAGCAGCTCGTGGGTTTGAATAATTGACCTTATGGTT
This sequence comes from Chrysochloris asiatica, assembly GCF_000296735.1. Taxonomy (NCBI): domain Eukaryota; kingdom Metazoa; phylum Chordata; class Mammalia; order Afrosoricida; family Chrysochloridae; genus Chrysochloris; species Chrysochloris asiatica. Next base: position 4,703,825 of record NW_006408613.1, on the reverse strand, counting down.
AGCAGTCCAGTGTTTATCCTACAGTGCCACACACATTAGGAGTCCAAAACAGAGAGATAGGCAGCAAAAAAAAAAAAAAAGTGCAGGAGCAGAAACCCACAGCTGAAGCTATTAATACTGGTGTGAGCTTGTAAACTGGAATTGAAACTTTCTGGAGATTCATTATGGACTAACTTCAGAATTAAAAACTACAGCAGGGAATGGAGGATATCTTAAGGATGCATTTGTTCTTTTATGAGTTTTGCCCCAGAGTTAAGATCTGAGAAAAATTCAATGTTTTGCCAGGAAGAAGAGGGGAAAACCAAGCATATTTTAAATACCTTTAGAGTTCTCTCTTCCTTTAACAAGGCCATACCTCTAGTTAAATCATTTTTTCAAATTTTAACCAATTTGAGAAAGTACAGATACTTAATTCAATCCCCATCTAGCCATCTGTCTTGCATAAGGGGAGGAGAGAATGACTGAAAACCACTTGCTAAGGCTAAACAGCCCAGGGACACAGGTTCAATAAAAGTCTGAGACCAGGTCATGGGACCATAGATTCCCCCACGCTCGCCACATTCTAGGGTTCCTATATAATACCAAAGAATTATAGTGACCACTCATCTGTCAGTTTGTCATACTTTGTGCAAAATATTGAATGATGCAGGAAGACTCAAAAGAAGATAGAAAGAATACAGAGTCACTGTACCAAAAAGAATTTGTTAATGTTCATCCATTTCAGGAGGTTGATCAAAATTGATAGTTCTCAAGGAAGACATCCAAGCTGTACTAAAGACATTGGCGAAAAACAAGGCTCAGGTATTGATAGAATACCAGTTGAAATGTTTCAACAAATTGATGTTGTGCTGCAGGTGCTGACTCATCTATCATAAGAAATTTGGAAGCTAACACCCTGGCCAATCCATTGGAAGCAATACATATTTGTGCCCATTCAAAGAGAAAGGTGACCCAACAGAATGAAGAAACCATAAAGCAATATCATTAATAGCATGTGCAAGTAAAATTTTGCTGAAGATAATTCAAAAATGGCTATAACAATACAGACAGGGAATTGCCAGAAATTCAAGCCAGATTCAGAAGTTGGCATGGAATGAGATATGGCATTGCTGATATTAGATGGATCTTGTCTGAAAGCAGAGAATACAAGAAAGATGTTTACTTGTGATTTATTGACTATGCAAAGGCTTCTGACTGTTTGTATCATAACAAACTATGGATAACATTGTGAAGAATGGGTATTCCAGAACACTTAATGGTGCTCATGAGGAACCTTTACATAGAACAAGAGGCAGTTGTTTGAACAGAACAATAGGATATTGAATGACTTAAAAGCAGAAAAAGTGTGCACCAAGATTATATCCTTTCATATACTTAACTCAATTTGTGTGCTGAACAAATAAACCAAAAAAAAACTGTATTATATGTTTTCTCTTATATTATGATTTTATTTATTGGTACAGTTGTGAGAATTTTTGTTTTCTTTGCATTGAGGTACTATCCATATGAAGTCTTTGATCTTCTTCAGTAAGTATTTCAAGTCCTCTTTGTTTCCAGCAAGAAAGGCTGTATCATCTGCATATTGAAAGTTGTTAATGAGTTTTCCTCCAATTCTAATGCCACTTCCTTCTTCATATAATACAGTTTTTTTTCAACTACACTAATGGTGACTATACATATGAACCTTACCAAATGGAATACACAGGCATTAAACCAATTATATTTATGGAAAAAGACAATGGAGAAACTCATTATCATCAGCCAAAACAAGGCCAGGAGTCAACTGTGTAACACACTATCAACTGTGCATATGCAAGTTCAGGTTGAGGGGAAAGAACATTAAAATAAGTCCATGTGAGCCAAAATAGGATCTTGTATATATCACATCTCAATACAGAGACTATTTCAGGAACAGATTTGACGTACTGAACTCTAATGAATGAAAACTAAACAAGTTGTGGAATGACAGCAAGTACATCATGGATGAAGAAAGAAAAAGGTCATTTTAAAAAAGGAAAGACAGACACATTGGCTACCCAAAATGGGGGACTGACACAGGCAAGAAGTGACTGGCTTACAAGCTTTCTATAGGGAACCTAGCTCCAGAGGATACAGGGAAAAGTAGAATCTCCACTAAATTGTTTCCAACCTGTCTGGATGGGGTTAATAAAAGGTGAGGGGGATAGGACTCCTGTGGTTCAATAGGGAATGATTGATATCAGATCTGACAATGAGTGTTGGAAAGGTAAATGTAAATGTTTGGTAACAAAAGGAGGGGAGTGGATGATTTTGCAGTCCAGGAGAGGAGATCCCTGGAACCATCAAGGGAGAAAAGTGAAGTGAAGTGCAAGCCCCTGTCCATGGAGGCAGTGACACTAGGGATGGAGGCAGAGACGATAACATGGACAGAAAGAGGAGCTTGAGACTCTGGATTCAGGGAGGGAGGAGGTCTGGGTGCTGGCGGCCATGGGCAGGCATGTGGGGTGTACCCTTGGATTGTTTGATGATGCATGCAAGGAATTGTGATTCTTGCAGTGAAACAAAATATGATAGGATGAATATAAAGATAGGGTTCACCCATGTAAACTAACACATAATTCACAATAAAAACTTTAAAAAAAAAAAAAGGAAAGAAAAGATCAGAAAGGATATCAGGAGACCTTCACATAAAATTTTGAGTAACACCTTAAGAATACTATTATAAACAGTATACAAAGTAGTGTTACAATGAAAATGCAGAGTGCAAAGATCTGGAGTTAGAAAAACAAAAAGGAAGAACTTTCTCAGTATTTCTCAAGTTGAAACACTTAAAGAAAAAAAATCAAGCCTCAGGTTGCAGCATTAAAGTATTCTATGGGCAAAATATTGAATACTACAAGAAGCATCAAAAGAAGATGAAAGGAATGCACAGAGTCACTGTACCAAAATGAACTGGTTAACATTCAGCCATTTTAGAAGGTAGCATATAATCAGCAAGTAGTAGTATTGAATTAAGAAATCCAAAAAACACTGACGGCATTAGTGGAAAGCAAGACTCCAGGAATTGACAGAATGCCAACTAAAATTTCAACAAATTGATGCAGCGCTGGAAGCATTCACTCACTCTATGCCAAGAAATGTGAAAGACAACTACCTCACCAACCAACTGGAACAGATCTATATTTGTACTCACTCCATAAAAAGGTGCCAAAACAAAACATTTAAATTATCAGTTATCATCAATATCACATGCAAATAAGTTTTGTTGAAGATAATTCAAAAATGGTTGCAACAGCACATCAACAAGGAGCTGCCAGAAAATCAAGCTGGATTCATAAGAAGGCTTGGAAAGAGGTATATCATTGCTGACATCAGATGGATCTGGGCTGAAAACAAAAAAAAATACCAGAAGGATGTTTACTTGTGCTTTATTGACTATGCAAAGAAATTTAACCATGTGGATCATAATAAAGTACGTATAAAGATGCAAAAAAATGGAAATTCCACAACACTTAATTGTGCTTATAAGGAACCTGTGCATAGATCAAGGCAGTTGCTCAAACAGAACAAGAAGTTCAATGTGGTTTAAAATCTGGAAAGATGTGTTACATCCTTTCACCATATTTATTCAATCTGTATGCTGAGCAAATAATTACAGAAGCTGGACTATATGAAGAAGAATGGACATCAGATTTGGAGGAAGACACAGCAGCAACCTGTGATAGGTAGATGACAACTAACCTTCTTAACTAGTTTCTAATATAATCAACTCATAGCAACCCTGTATAGGCTTTCTGGTGCTGTACATCTTTGCAGGAGTAAAGATAGTACTGCAATGATCTGTCTCTCTACTGACTACCAAAGGATAAAGTGAATCAATTCTGTGAGAAGCTAACATCACTCAAATCCATTATGATATTTATTTCACAAGGTTAGTCTTTTGAGCAAAATTTACAAGACATTTCAAGCAATGAGTTCAACAGAATAAACTGAAAATTTGAACATACCACAGATAGCCAAGTTACTGTAGTTATCAAACACATTTTAAAATATCTGTGATTAGTATTTTCAAAAAATAGATCATGAGATTAAAAAGTTTATCAGAGAACTGGAAATTATTTTAAAATGAAAATTCTAGAGCTGAAAAAATACAATTAGTGATATTAGAAACTTAATAGACAGTTTTAACAATACTCTGGAAACAGACAAAAAGTAAACTAGTTAGTGAACTAGAATATAGGTCAGTAGAAGACACCTAAATTAACTGCAGAGAGCAGAAGGAATATAGAGAAAAGAGCATCAGATTTGTGTGAGATGTTTAGAAAAAGTCTAAAATACAGATCTACAAAAGGGGGAAAATGGCAACTGAAAATATTCAAAGAACTACCGACAGAATTTTCTAAAACTAAAGATGCAAAATCCCAAATTCAAGAAGCACTAAAATCAAAGCAAAAAAATACAAAGACATATTATAGTAAAAATTACTGAAAAACTTAAGCAAAAAGAGAAAATATTGAAATTAGTAAAATAGAAAAGATACACTACCTTCAAAGAGTAACAATACAACTTATAACTGACCTAATCAACTGAAAATGGTAGTAGCAAGAATACACTAGAATGCTAGCTTTAAAATGTTGAGGGAAAAAAAAAAAACTACCAACTTCTACACTCAGAAAAGAAAAAAAAAAGCCTTCAAAAGTGAAGACATATTAAAGAATTGCTAATTAAGGAGTCCTGGTATAGCGCTGTGGGTTAATGCCTAGACTGCAAGGTCAGTTTAAACCTCAAGGTTAGAAGTTCAAGCCCACCAGCTGCTGCTAGGAAACCCAATACAGGGTCACTATGAGTTGGAACCATCCCGATGGCACTTCACAACAACAAAGATGTTAAAGTGAATGGGAAAAAATGAGGAAGTTAAAAGAGTTGAACAGAAAATTACAAAGGACAGCTCAAGAAGACAAAGTATAATCAAATGTGCAAAGATCTGGAGTTAGAATACCAAAAGGGAAGAGCATGCTTAGCATTTCTCAAATGAAGGCTTGAAAAAATTCAAGTCTCAACTTTTAATATTGAAGGATTCCACGGACAAAATTATTGAATGGTGCAAAAAACACCAAAAGAAGATGGAAGAAATGCACAGAGTCACTAAAAAAAAAAAAAAAAAAAATGGTCGATGTTCAACCTTTTCAAGAGATAGCAAATGGTCAAGATCCAGTGGTACTGAAGGAAAAAGTCCAAGAACAAGGCTCAAGGATTGATACAAAACAAATTGAAGTATTTTAACAAACTGACATAGCACTGGAGGCACTCACTCACCTATGCCAAGAAATTTAGAAGAAAGTCATCTGGCCAACTGATTGGAAGAGATCCATATTTGAGTACATTTTAAAGAGACGTGGCCCAATGGAAAACAGAAATCATAGAACAATATATCATTAATATTGCATGCAAGTAACAGTTTGCTAAAGATAATTTAAAAATGACTGCAGTAGTACATCAACAGGAAATTGCCAGAGGTACAAACCAGATTCCAACGAGGATGTGTAATGAGTGATATTATTGCCGATGTCAGATGGATATTGGCTGAAAGTGTAGAATACTAGAAAACTGTTTATCTGTATTTTATTAACTACACAAAGGCTTTCAACTGTATCTATAATGACAAACTGTAGATTACTTTGTGAAGAATGGGTATTCCAGAACACTTAACTGTGCTCATGATGAACCTATACGTAGATCAAGAATCAGTCATTTGAACAGAAAAAGAAGGATCTTGAATGGTTTTAAATCAGGAAAGGTCTGTTAGAGTTGTTAACTTTCATCATACTTAAAACATTTACTGATGAAGATCAAAGAGCACAGCCTTCGGTATGGATTACATCTCAATATAAAGAAAACAAAAATCTTCACCACTGGTCCAACAAACAACATTCTTATCAATGGAGAAAAGATTGAAGCTGTCAAGGACTTCATTCTTCTTGGATCAACTATCAACATTCATGGAAGCAGCAGTCAAGAAATCAAACGACATATTGCATTAGTCGTATCTGCTGCACAAGACCTTTTTAAAGTATTGAAGAGCAAAGATGTCAGCTTGAGGACTAAGGTGCGCCTGACCCAAACCATGGTATTTTCAATAACCTCATATACATGTGAAAGCTGAACAGTGAATAAGGAAGACCGTAGAAGAATTGATGCTTTTGAGTTATGGTGTTGGGGAAGAATATTGACAGTGCCATGGGCTGGCAAAAGAACACACAGACCCTTGTTGGAAGAAGTACAGCCAGAGTGTTCCTTGGAGACCAAGATGGCCAAACTTTGTCTCTCATACTTCAGGCATTTTGTCAGGAGGGATCAGTTGCTGGAGAAGGATATCATGTTTGGTAAATTGGAGAGTAAGAGAAAAAAGAGGAAGACCCGCAATGAGACAGATTAGCCAGGTGGCAACATCAGTGGACTCAAGCGTGGCAACAATAGTAAGGTTGGCCCAGGATTGAGCAGTGTTTTGTTCTACTGTGTATAGGGTCACTATGAGTCAGTACCAACTCAATAGCAACTAACAACAACAACATAAAACTGCAATAATCTGCTTTACCCGTATATACTCAGCCTCTCTGAAATCTGTTCTCCACTCTAAAGATCAAACAAATGTCTCAGTATGGAACTCTGAATAAGTCACCCTTCATCCTTTAAAACCATTAATACCTTAAAATAAATACCAACATGCTTAATATGTAAATCCTTGTATGATCTAGCCAACAAGTTCATTCCTCATCATTGTTTTAGTTATCCAGCGCTGTTGTAACAGAAATACCACAAGTGGATGTTTTTAACAAACAAAAATTTATTTCCTCACAGTTTAGAAGACTGGTTCAAATCTAGACTCTAGCTCTAGGAGAAGGCTTTTTATTCTGTCAGCCTGGGTGAAGGCCCTTGTTTCCTTTCAGCATCCATAGGCCCAGTGTTCCTTGGAGATCACCACATTTCTTGGCATCAATCTTCCCCTGGATCTATGAGTTTCATAGTGCAGAGGCCACATATCCAAAGGATGCACTCCATTCCTGCTCTTCTTTCTTGTTGGTAATAGGTCCCTCTGATCTCCGCTCACTTATCTCTCCTTTTACTGTAAAAGTAGAAGGTTTTGGCTGGATGGCGGATCAGGGAGAAGTGCAGTGAGGATCTCTGTAGCAATAACACAGGATATCAGATGAAGTAGATTCAGGGGATGATCCCAGAACTCTGAACCACATATAAAGGAATATTTAGAAAATTTGAAGGCTTACAGCCAGTGGAATTTGTAGCAGACGCAAGAAATCCAGTGATTGCAGAACCTCTCACCTCAGTGGCTCACCAAGTGGCCATCTTGGGTGAGACTGAGTGGGAGAAGGATCAGAGCCACTGTGGACTGATGCATGACCGATCCTTAGAGATAAAGGTGTAGACATTCTTTTTGTTGTTGTTGTTGTTTTTTTTATCTGTTCATTGGTCTCTTACTGTCTGCACACCTCCATTCTGGTGACTAGAGGGGATGCCAGAGCTAATGAACACCCCTCCCCAACCCAAGAGCGTTCTATGATGCATGTACACAGATCTCCTCAACAATTAAAGAAGCAGTTACCACTTAAAACCAAACAACAGCACAAAATGGCCACAGCTGGCCCTGAACTGTTTATCAGTAGGAAAAAAGTCTGAACAGCTTATGGAGTGGAAGATGGACAGACTAAAAAGGAAACAGGCTGAAAAATAAATTCTGAGTTACATCATAATGACCAACAGTGGCATCTTGAAATTTCTCAGGTGGTCTTGAAGGAAAGAAGCTGAGAGAGAGATATTAAATTATACCCATATTTGGCTACAGAATTTTTTTTTTTTTCTCTTCTCGCTTTTCTGTGATTATAGACTACAGTATCCAATCTGTCTTTTTGATATTGCTGTTTTGTTTTTTGGTTTCCTCTTTACCTTTCTGAGGCTCTTTTTCTTCCTATATTACCCAAGAAGAAACAGTAACAGTGGTCATATAGTCAAGCTACAGTCACACCCTATAAAATCCTACCAACTAAGCAAAAACCAATAACAGCTGCTATACACCAAGTAGGCAGCCAAAACCTGCAACAGTTACTCTGAGTTAACCAATAAGAAGAGTGAAAGGAAATCCCATCTCCTGATCACATCTACCTGGAGGAAATCAGAAAGCATAATAAAATACCAAAACATACACTCATCAAGTATGTCTGTTGTTGTTAAGTGCCTTCGAGTCGGTTCCGACCCATAGCGACCCTGTACAGGGTTTCCGAGGGTGTAAATCCTTACGGGAGTAGAAAGCCTCATCTTTCTCCCGCAGAGCAGCTGGTAGTTTCGAACTGCTGACCTTATGGTTCGCAGCCCGATTCGTAACCACTACGCTACCGTATGTCTATGTACTAGAAAACTACTGTCTATGCACTAGAAAAAGAAACAGATGACCATATCAGCACATGTCCAAAAACAAGATAAAGTGACTGAGACAAATGAGCTGAAGATAAACCTAGACTCGTTTTATATTGTGTATGTGATAGGATTAAGGGTGTTGTATACCACTCTTAATCTTTTTACTGGTTTATCATATCGATCATATCAAGGGAATCATTATTTCTCTGTCATATTACATCATTACATAACTGCCAAACTGACATCTGACACATATTTTGAGATGGGGGGTGGAGGAAACAATATTCTATCCAGGTCAACCACTCTTTGTACTTTTGATTTAATTAAAGCTCTTTGCTTCCTCACTCTGTAGGGTCTTTCACATCCTTTTCATTAAAATGTTTTTCTAGCTGCCATCCCTCTCCTTTCACTGGGTTTGTGATATTCCAATTTCAGCACCAAAGCAATGTTTTAGACACCTTGTCTGACTCCATTGTTGGTTAGGTTTCTTTTTTTCTTCAAAAACTCATGGTTCTTGCTTTCTTATCTCTGTTTGTAACAACGTATTCATTAGGTGATTCTCTTAATTAGTGTAACTCACTGACTAGACTGTGAGCACTAAATGCTTTACTCATCATTGAAATCTGAGATCCTAGATCAAAACCTTACACACAGAATGCACTCAACTAATATTTCTTTACTAAATAAATAAATCAGATAAATTTTAAATAATTTATCTAATGTTCTCCTTTAATGTTAGAAATAAATTTAATGGTGATAAAAGTAAGATACTTTTCTCAAACTTTCAGGCAATTAGATTGTTTGGTATTTGGATATTGCTCAACATCTCTGTTATGGAAACCAAAGTTTTTCCTCTTTTGTAAATCTAAACATAACCTCGGAAACCTGGCAACAGATCCTCACTATGTAATTTGCAGCTATCATGTGTACATTCTTTTTGACCAGACCTCCAATGTATTCATCAACAAGATGTGGGTGTTAAGACCTACATGCTCAAGGCCATGGAGGACAGGCACCCCACCTTACACTGAAGTTAGACTTTTCCCTGAATTGTAATGCTCAACTGAATTTGACAATGAACATTTTCTTGGTAGATAGGAACACTAAATGTTTGAGGATCTAATGCAGATATGAGTAGGAAACACTGAGGTTTAGGTTATTTACAGTTTTTACAGACAGCCACAAATTTGCACATCTGGATAAAATTCAAGACTATAATGTGACTCAACTCAATGTTTGTGTTTATATTTTGAAAGTATGAGAACATTCATCTGATTGAATTAGAGTTGTATTACCTTAAACTTTCTTCAAAATTATCTGTACTAAGTAACCAAAGATTTATTTAGAGACAGTGCTTGGTATAGATTTATTACTTCACTTTGTTGATTTGGTCAAAGAAGCTCAATACACATTTTTAAATTATTATTAAATGTAAAAGCACAGATTTTATCTTACACATTTTATTTATAGTTTTCTCTATATATGTATGATTATATTTGACCTTGAATTGATAGGGAGTTTACCTCTGCAATGACATTGTTATTGTTATTATTAACTGCCATTGAGTTGGTTCTGACTCATAGCAAATCTGTATCGGGTTTCCATAGAGCAGCTTGTGGATTTGAACAGCCAACCTTGCAGTTAGTAATCCAGTGCTTGTGGCACAGCAAAAAAGGCCTTGAACTAGTTGTCAAGGACACCAGCTTCAGGTGGGGTTTTGTTTGTTAAATCTGTTGTTGAAGCTATATAATTTAGGGAGATTATCATTAACTGCCCTGGGCCTTGGTTTCTTCATTTCTAAAGTGAGTGCTGCATTAGCAGGTCCCTGAGAATCGTTCAAGACCCAGTACTCTGAATTTTAATTCTGAGTAATCATGCTCAGTGAAGGGAGCATTACCACACATGAACCAAATAACCAGCTGCCGGGCTCAGAAAAGGATCTAGGAAATAGAAACCAGAACAGAGACTGACCAAGCCAAAATAAAATTCCATTCTTAAAGGGCTTAATGGCTTAAAGATTACAAACAATGTAACCAAGCCATGTGTTTATAAGAATAGCGGTTGTAATAAAATAAATATGGATTGAAGGCTTAAGAGTACATTTAGCTCGCAGAGGTGGCCCTGTCCAAATCAGAGCACGAGACAAATCACTTGCCTCCTGGGCTCCAGTAGAGTGGGTGGGAGTTGTATAAAGACTATGATAGGATGAACTCCAGCCAGCCGACAAGTCTCAGAACTGGAAAGAGCATTAGATATCAAGTCCAGCCTTCATTTAATCCTACAATTATGAAAAGTGAGGTTCAGAGATATGAAAAAGTAAATAAATAAATAAATAAATAAATAACATGATCCCATGTATATCTTCATTTTCAGACCATTGTGTTTCATTCAGGCCCTTTGGAGAAGCTGGTCCTTACTGGAAAAGCATACAAAGCCAAAAGCCATAGGTCAAGGTCACATCCAGTTCAGTGCATGATTGTTCAAAACTCCATTTCATGATGACACAGCCAGACATGAGTAGGGAGGCATTTGTGTAAATATGCATGGCTGCAAACCAAAAGGTTAGAGGTTCAAGTCTACTCAGAGTACCTTAGAAGAAAGATCTGGCAATCAACTTCTGAAGAAACTGCCATTGAATGCCTTCTGGATTATAATTCTATTCTGACATACATGGGTATTCACATCGAATTAAATTCAACAGCAAGTGGTTTGGGTTGCTTATATATAAATAAAGTCTGCTGAGAAAACCCTTAAGTCTATATGCTTGGTTTGGCAGGGTATATCTAAAAAATAAACTCTAAGGTCAAATGCTTCCTAAATAAATGAAAATTTTAAATGGCCAACAAAATCCAGTGTCACTTAATTAGCATTTCTTTACATGGTTCTACAACCTATTCCTTATTTGTCACACTGTAGTGGCTTTCATGTTGCTGTGATGCTAGAAGTTATGCCACCTGGATTTTGAATGTCTATAGAGTCACCCATGGTGGGCAGGTTTCAGATAAAATTTGAGACTAAGACACTCAGAAGAAGGAGAGGAAGACTACTTGTGAATGTTTAGCCACTGAATACCTTATGAACATCAGTGAAACACTGTCAGAATAGCACAAGAGTAATAAATATAGAAACATGATGAATAGCACCAGAATATCACCAGATACAGTGCCGGTAGATGAGCCCTGCTGATTGGAAGGCACTCAAAATACAACTGGGGAAGAGCTACCACCTCAAAGTAGAGTTGACCGTGAGGGCACCAATGGAATAAAGCCTTCAGGACCTTCTTTTGCTGATGGGACAAAACTCAAAATGAGATGAAACCGTGGTAAACAACAATTAATCATTGGAACATGGAACATATGAAGTATGAATCTAGGAAAATTGGAAATTGTCAAAAATGAAACATAATGTATGAAGATCAATCTCCTAGGTATTGTTGTTTGTTGTTGTTGAGTACCGTCGAGTCAGTTCTGACCCATAGCGACCCTGTACAGGGTTTCCAAGGGTGTAAATCCTTACGGGAGTAGAAAGCCTCATCTTTCTCCCGCGGAGCGGCTGGTAGTTTCGAACCGCTGACCTTAAGGTTCGCAGCCCGATTCGTAACCACTACGCTACCAGAGCTCCTAGGTATTAGTGACCCGAAATAAACGGCATTGGCCTTTTTGAATCTGACAACAACATGGATTACAATGTGAGGACAAATTGAAGAGAAAGGGTGTCACATTACTCATCAAAAAGAACATTTCAAGATCTATCTTGAAGTATAATGCTGTCTGTGATAGAGTAATAGTCATACATACAAGGAAAACCAGTTAATACCACTATTTTTCAAATTTACACATCAACCACTAAAGCCAATAATGATGAAATTGAAATCTACCAGCTTCCTCAGTCTGAAATTGATCAAACATGCATAACAATATATTGATAATTAGTGACAATTGGAAGGCAAAGGTTAGAAACAAAGAGGAAGGATCAGTTATTGGAAAATATGGTCCTGCTGATAGAAATGATGCTTCATATTGCACGATAAAATTTGCTTCACTGCAAATACATTTTTTAAACAACATAAAAGATGATTGTACACATGGACTTCACCAGGTGGAATACAAAGAAATCAAATCAACTACCACTGTGGAAAAGTTCCATATCATCAGTTAAAGCAAGTCAAGGGGCAGACTGTAAAACAGACCATCAGTTGTTCATACATGAGTTCAGGTTCAAGCTGAAAATAATTTAAACAAATCCACGAGAAACAAAATATGATCTTGAACATATCCTTCCTGAATTTAGAGATCTTCTCAAGAACAGATTTGATACATTAGACACAAATTACCAAAGGCGAGAAGAGTTGTGGGATGACAGCAAGAACATCATACAGGAAAAAAGCAAAAGGTCATTAAGAAGGCAAGGAAGAAAGAAAAGACCAAAAGACCAAAATGGATGTCAGAAAGGACTCTGACACTTGCTCCCCAGAATAGAGATGCTAAAACAAATGGAAAAAATGAGGAGGTGAAAGCACTGAACAGAAAATTTCAAAGGGCAGTTCCAGAAGACAAAGGCAAATATTATAATAAAATATGCAAAAATCTGGAGCTTGAAAACCAAAATGGAAGAGCACTCTCAGCATTTCTCAAGCTGAAAGAACTGAAAAGCAAAACATTAAGTCTCAACCTGAAATACTGAAGGATTATTTGGGAAAAATAGTTAATGATGTAGAAAGCATCAAAAGAAGATAGAAGGAATACTGTGTATTCACTAAACCAAAAAGAAATAGTAGCTGTTCAACCAGTTCAGGAGGTAGCATTTGATCAAGATTCAACGGTAATTAAGGAAGATGTCCAGAGTACACTGAAGGCATACACAAAGAACAAGACTCTGGGAATTGATGGAATACAAATTGAAATCTTTCAACAAACTTATGACTCATTGGAGGCACTCACTAATCGATGCCAAAAATTTGGAAGACAGCTACCTGACCAACTGATTGGAAGAGATCCATATTTGTGTCCATTCCAGAGAGAGGTGACCCAACAGAATGTTGAAATCATCAGACAATATAATAAATATCACATGCAAATAAAATTTTGTTAAAGATAATTCAAAAACGGCTGCAACAATACATTGACAGGGTGCTGCCAGAGGCTCAAGCCGAATTCAGACAAGGACATAGAATGAGGATGTAGAATCATTGCTGACATCAGATGGATGTTGCCTGAAAGCAAAGAATGCCAGAAAGATGTTTACCTGTGCTTTATTGACTATGTCAAGACTTTTGACTTTGTGAATCATGACAAGCTATGGACAAAATTGCAGAGAATGAGTATTCCTTAACATTTAATTGTGCTAATGAGGAACCTGTACATAGTGCAAGAGACAGTCCTTTAAAGCATAACTAGGGAACACTTAATGGTTTAAAATCAGGAAAGGTTTGTACCGGGATTATATTCTTTCACCATATTCATTCAATCTGTATGCTGAGAAAATAATCTGAGAGATGGATTATATGAAGAAGAACATGGCATCAGGCTTGATAACAACCTGTAATACACAGATGATACAACCTTGCTTGCTGAGAGCAAAG
>NW_006408613.1:4687530-4689458 GCF_000296735.1 Chrysochloris asiatica | reverse complement strand
GTGTTGGAGAAGAATATTAAATGTACCAAGGACTACCAGAAGAACAAACTTTTGTGTGTAGGAAGAGGTATAACAAGAATGTTCTTTAAAGGCCAAGATAGCCAGCCTTCATTTCTCATACTTTGGACATATTATCAACAGAGACCAGTCCCTGGAAAAGAACATCATGGAGGAACAGTTATAAAGAGGAAGACCCCAATGAGATGGATTGGCCCAGTGGCAGCAATGATGTGTTCAAGCGTAGCAGCAATTGTGAGAATGGCACAGCACTGGGCAGTATTTCATTCTGTTGTACATAGGGTAGTTATGGATCAGAAGAACCAACTCAAGGGCACTTAACAAGAACAACATTATCTATTTTTGGTTCTAACAGTATAATATATATAGTGAGAAAAATGGTGAGATCTTGGACCAACACACTAATTCAGTCAGTAATTAGGTGATTGAACAAGACCAAGGCATTGATAAAACAACAACAAGTAAAAACAGTTTCCCAGATCAGGGTACATTTTATGTTTAGTTGAAATCAAGAATATGTTTGGTGTTTTCTTGGGGTACTCAAAACCTTATTACATGCTGATCCATGAAAATCCTAGGACTACACAATAATATTCATAGTTATCCCAGATTGTCCTAATACAATAAAGAATCATGTTTTTTTCAGCCAATGTGACAATACGGATTGAAGAATGTCCTTTATCCAGATTAAGCTATGATCCACAACAACATTCACTGTAGTCTGTTTTAGTCTGGCGTTAGAAATACCTGTGACATAGCTTCCAGCATCACAGATACACACAAGGCACCGTGGTATGGAAAACTGTCAGACAGACAAGGAAAAATGGCTTGGCTGGCAATCTGTTTCCAAAAACTAATCACCGAAAATATAGTGCTGAAAGATGAGCCCTCTAGGTTGGAAGGCACTCAAAAGACGCAGTCATTGCAACAATGAACTCTAGCACGCCAACAGTTGTGAAGATGGCACAGGACTGTTGTGCCACCTGTTTTTTTCTGTTGAACACTGGATCACCACGAGTTGGAGCCAACTCAAAGGGAATAAACAACAACATTATAGTGAAACTAATATAACAAACATTTCTTCCCTCAAGGAATCTGGTCCCTACTTGCGTAAGAAATTGGCAAGCCATTCAGTGTCTACTGCCATTACTCTGAAGGCATCTGCTAATAAGTAGGCAAATTGACTAAAATAACCAAGTAAAAATGCCAGCAAAGGGGGAGATATTTGGAGTTTGTACTGGAATATTAATAGTCTTGAGTTCTAGTCAAACTCTATCATTTCCTGGTTCTATGATATTGGAACAAGCATAAATGTAGTTTCCTAATAAATTAAAGTTTAAAAATAAGATAATTGGACAAAGAAGGCTCTATGATCTCCCCTAGTTCCATGTGTCTATAATGCTATGATCAAAGGGGAACCAATTTTTCATTCAAATTGGGACAACTTTAAGAGTAAAAATAGCTATTATAATTAATAAAACCTCTGCTAAAACAGGTACATACCTGTTGTTATCACCCAACAAATGATAAGCATCCAAGAATGTAAAAGTAATATTTTGCATTTTAGAGAATTATGATCCTAGACAAACTTTCTCTAAAAATGAAATGTTTCAGAAGTTATCTCTCTCTGTGATGATATAACACTGCTGGAGAAGCAGTTGAAACCACAAGGTTTGCAGTTGAAACCCATCAAATGCATCTCGGAAACCCTATCACGGTCACTATGAGTTGGAACCAAATCTAGGGCACTTAGCAACAACAACATCTCTATCTGTGATAATGATCTTTGTTTTTTCCCCCAATAAGACATATTTTCTCTTCTGGTCTGATTTGTGGTTATTGTTGTTAGTAACCTTAAAGTTGATTCCAACTCATAGAAACCCTATGCATAAAAGAAGAAATACTGCCTG
>NW_006408613.1:4679139-4686825 GCF_000296735.1 Chrysochloris asiatica | reverse complement strand
TTTCATAGATTATTTGCTCAGCATACAGATTGAGTAAGTATGGTGAAAGAATACAATCCTAGCACACACCTTTCCTGATTTTAGATCATTCCATATCCTATTTTTCTGCTCGAGTGACTGCCTCTTGGTCTATGTACAGGTTCCCCATGAGCACAACAAAGTGTACTGGAATGTTCATTCTTCACAATGTTATTCTAGCTTTTCATAATCCACACAGTTGAAAGATGCCTCATAGTCAATAAAATACAAGTAAACATCTTCCTGGTGCTCTCTGCTTTCAGTCAAGATCCATCCAACGTCAGCAATGATATCCCTTATTCCATGTCCTTTTCTGAGTCCAGCTTCAATTTCTGGCGATTCCCTGTCAATGTACTGTTGCAGCCATTTTTTAATTATCTTCAGCAATGTTTTACTTGCTCTGGTCTGATTAGAATTTTGAAAATATTTCCCATTTGCTCTGTATTTAATTGATTTTTATTATAATTATGTCAAACTTTCATAGACTCTTCTCACTAAACGTGATTGTATATTGTTACTCTTCTTTTAAAATATTTCTTCTTCCATCATTTACATTATTATTTACAGTGGGCTTCTAGAAAAATGTACAGATAATACACTAGGGTTAAAATATTCTAAGTTACTAGAAAGGTTATATGCACATACATGAAATTATCATTTCACTCAATGAAATACAAATTGCAGACCACTGTATAGTACCTTGCTGTTAAGTGCCATATAGTCAAGCTTGAATCACTGACCTTGTGGTTAGAAGTCCAGTGCTTATCCTACAGTTGCACACCAGTACTCCATTTAGAAGCTAAAACTGCTTAATTATTCACAAATTAATAGATAAACTTCCTAAGCTATATTTTTGAATGATTTAAAAAACTGAACACATTTATTTTCAAATATATACACAGACATAAATGATATTATCCTTCCTTCTAGAGTATGAGGCCCTACAGGACAGAAACTATTTCTTATTCTTTTTATACTGTTAACAACTCTTCCTGGTTCAAGTACATAGTAAACACTGAATCAATATTCCTTAATTTGTATGTTTCCACCACTCATCTCAGTTTGTCATACTATGGTGGCTTGTGAGTTGCTGTGATTCTGGAAGCCATGCCAGTATAGTTTAAATACCAGCAGGATCACCCAGGGTGGTTTTAGATGAGCTTCCAGATGAAGACAAACTACTTCCAAACATTTAGTCACTGAAAACTTTATGAATAGCAGAGAAGCTGTCCGATATAGTGATGGAAAATGAGCCCCTCAGGTTAGAAGGCACTCAAAATGCAACCGGGGAAGAGCTGACTTCTCAAACTAGAGTTGACTATGATGATGCAATGGAGTAAAGCCCATGGAATTAAAGTCCTTGGGACCTTCATTTGCTGAATGGGGCACAACTCAAAATGAAGAGAAACAGCTGTAAACATCCATTAATAATCAGAACATGGAATGTACGAAGTATGAATCTAGGAAAATTGGAAATTGTCAAAAATGAAATGGAACACATAAGCATCGATATCTTAGGCATAAGTGAGCTGAAATGGACTGGTATTGGACATTTTAAATCTGACAACCACATGGTTTACTATGCCAGGAATGACAAATTGAAGAGGAATGGTGTTGCATGCATCATCAAAAAGAACATATCAACTTCAATCATGAGGTACAATTCTGTCTGTGATAGGATAATACTCATGCGCCTATAGGGAAGACCAGTTAATACCACTATTATTCAAATTTATGCACCAACCACTAAAGTCAATGGGGATGAAATAGAAGAAGTCTACAAACTTCTTCATTCTGAAATTGATCAAACATGCAATCAAGATGTATTCATCATTACTGGTGATTAGAATGAAAAGTCTGGGAACAAAGATGAAGGTCAGTTGTTGGAAACTATGGCCTTGGTGATAGAGATGATGCTGGAAATCACATGCTAGAATTATGCAAAACCAATGAGTTGTTCATTTCAATTACCTTCTTTAGACAGTATAAGAGATGATTATACACATGGACCTCAGTAGATGGAATACACAGAAATCAAATTGACTAGATCTGTAGAAAGAGATGGTAACTAAGTTCCATATCATCAGCCAAAACAAGGCCAATGGCCATTGTGGAACAGACCATCAATTTCACATATGCAAATTCAGATTGAAGCTGAAGAAAATGAAAACAAGTCCACAAGAGCCAAAAGATAACTTTGAATATATTCCACCTGAATTTAGAGATCATCTGAAGAACAGATTTGATATATTAAACACTAAAGACTAAAGATCAGAAGAGTTGAGGAATGAAATCAAGAATATCATACAGGAATAAAACAAAACGTCATTAAGAAGACAAGAAAGAAGGAAAAGATCAAAATGGATGCCAGAAGAGACACTGAAACTAGCACTCCAGTATAGAGATGCTAAAGCAAATGGAAGAAATGAGGCGGTACAAGAGTTGAACAGAAAATCTCGAAGGTCAGCTTGAGAAGACAAAGTCAAATATTACAACGAAATGTGCAAATATCTGAAGTCAGTAAACCAAAAGGGAAGAACACACTTAGCATTTCTCAAGCTGGGGGAACTGAAGAAAAAATTTAAGCCTCAACTTTTGTTATTGAAGGATTCTCTGGGCAAATTATTGAATGATGCAGAAAGCATCAAAAGAAGATGGAAGGGTCTCTTTGGCTGCTCTCTGGCCTGCGACCTCCCCTTTCCCCCATTTCTTGTGTTTGCGGGTCTTACCCATCTTGTCCTTTCCCTCATACTCAGGTAGAACGATCGCCAAGATGTATATTTTCAAAAAACCCTAATGGAGAAGACCATCACTGTCAAGGTCAAATTCTCAGATATGATCGAAAATGTAAAGGCCAAGATCCACGATAAGGAAGGAATTCCTCCTGATCAGCAGAGACTGATTTTTACTGGAAAGCAACTGGAAGATGGACACACCCTGTCTGACTACAACATTCAAAAGGAGTCCACTCTTCATCATGTGTTGAGACTTCATGGTGGCGTTAAGAAAAGGAAGAAGAAGTCTTACACTGCTCCCAAGAAGAATAAGCATAAGAGGAAGAAAGTTAAGTTGCCTGTCCTAAAATACTACAAGGTGGACGAGAACGGCAAAATTAATTGCCTTCGTCAGAAGTGGCCTTCAGATGAATGGGGTGCTGAAGTTTTTATGGCCAGCCATTTTGATAGACATTACTATGGAAAGTGTTGTCTGACCTATTGCTTCAACAAGCCAGAAGACAAGTAATTGTATATGAAGTAATAAAAGACATGAACTAAAAAAAAAAAAAAAAAAAGATGGAAGGAATAAACAGAGTCATTATACCAAAAGAAAATGGTTGATGCTCAATCATTTCAAGAGGTAGCATATGATCAAGAGCCAATGATACTGAAGGAAGAAGTCCAAGGTGTGCTGAAGGAATTGGCAAAGAAAAAGGCACCAGGAATTGATGGAATAAAAATTGAAATCTTTCAAAAAGTAAGGCGGCATTGGAAGCACCCAGTGATCTATGCCAGGAAATTTAGAAGAAAACTATCTGGTCAACTGATTGGAGGAGATCCATATTTGTGTCCATTCCAAAGAGAGGTGACCCAATGGAATATGGAAATCATCAGACAATATCTTTGATACTCCATGCAAATAAATTCTTACTAAAGATAATACAGAAACAGCTGCAAGCATACACTGACAGAGAACTTCCAGACGTTCGAGTCGGATTCAGAAGAGGATGTGGGGCAAGGGATAGCATTGCTGATGACAGATGTTAATTTATAAGAAAGGTAGCCATACATAAACATTTACTACAATATGAACTTAACTTCTCCAAATTATTGAATTCAGTATCATATTTATCACAATACTGTTCCTTTAGTTTAAAGTTACTAAAACTTGATCTCAGGATCCTTTTGCACTCTTAAAAACTACTGAGATACTAAACTTTTGTTTATGTTGTTTATATTTAATCTATATTTATCATGCTAGAAACATAAACTGAAATGTTTAATAATATTATAAATCCCTTTTTGAACAATAATAATGTATTACATATAGCATATTTTTATGGAAAATAACCATGTTTGAGAATGAAAAATTAATACATTTCTTTAATGTTTGGTTAAGAAAAGACAACTGGATTCACAGATCTGCTTTTGCATTCAATTTGTTGCAATGTTTAATTGAAATATAAAAAGAAAATACCATCTCTCAAAAATATGTAGTTGTAAAGGAGTGGTCAATGTTAATAACCTTTTCAGATCATTTAGAACATTCTTCACTAAAATTCTCTAAGTGGCAATTTCTTAAAGATTAGATGCAATGTGGAATTTAAAACCATACCAATGAACTATTCATGCTGTTGCATTAAAGCTCTTTAGTCTCTTTATACACTTTGAATGAAGTTTTTCCCATGTGTGATTTTGTAAAATCATTCGTCATTTGAAAAGTATCAGTTCACTTAGTTTTGCAGATATTTCAGATTTCAGTATACCATAACAAAAACTCATTGTTGGGAGGTGGGACTTGATGGTGGATAAGGTAGAGGTGCAGTAAAGTTTCCCTCAGCAATACCACAGAATACCAGACAAACTGGGTTCAGGGAAGAGCTCCAAAACTCTCAACCATATAGGTAGGAATATTTTAAACGTTTGAAGGTTTATAGCTAGTTGAACTTGTAGTGGAAGTACAAAATCCTGTACTTTAGAATCTGCCGGAGACCGGAACCTGCAACTTGGATGAGATCAAACAACAAGACCAAGCAGAGGCGCAAGCAGTCCCCCTAGGAATTAACAACCTATCTGTTTGGTTTTGCTTTGTTCTGATTTTTTTTTTTTTTTTTTAATCTGTTCATGGGCTGTCTACACACCTCCATTCTGGTGACTAGACTTGGTGCCTGAGCGAGAGGACAAACGCCACCTCCACCCCTGGAGGGTTCTTCCACCATGCACGTGCACAGATCCTCTCAGCATTTAGAGGCACTCATCTTTCTTGCTACCTGAGTGCCTGGGAGTTGGCTCCAGCTCATAGTGACCCTGCGCAGGAATTCTGAGGCTGCGAATCTTTGTGGGAGCAGAGTGCCTAGTCTCTCCTGCAGAACAGCTGGTGGTTTCAAGCTGCCAGCATTGGGCTTGGTGGTGTAAGGAAGAGGCCAGAGCAGGATGAGAAGAGGGAGAGTTTAAACAAAGAACAGGCGAAAAATAAAATCCTGAGGTATAGCATAACAAGGAACAGTGGCATCTTGAAATTTATCAGATGGCATTGAAGGCAAGAAACTAAAAAAGGAAGTTAAAGTCATACTCATATTAGGCTACAAAATTTTTCTTCTTTTTCTTTTTCTCTCTCTCCTCTCCTTTTCCCATGATTATAGACTTCAATATCCAATCTGGGTTTTTTTGTTTGTTTGTTTCTTGTTTTTTTTGTTTTGTTTTTCCCTTGCTTTTTTCGTGTTGCTGTTTTTTCTTTTGATTTTTGTTTTTTCTTTAGCTCTATTGTATTTTGTTCCCACTTTTACCTCTAGAGGGCTCTTTTTCTCCCTATACAACCCAAGAAGAGACAACAATTACTGCCATATAGTTAAGATACAATCACACACTTTAAAGCCCACAATCCAGGCAAGAACCAGTATCAACTGCCATACACCAGGGAGGCAGATAACACCTGTGAAAGTTACTCGAGTTAATCAATAAGAAGAGTGAAAAGGGAAGCCCACCTCCTGATCACATCTACTTAGAGGCAATCAGAAACCATAAAAAATACCAAAACACACACTCTATTAAGTATTAAGGCCACAGCTGAACACTAAACATGTCCAAAAAGCAAAAACAGATGACCATATCAGCACATGTCCAGAAACAAGATAAAATGTCTGAGGCAAATGGCTAGAGGTAGACCATGGATTCCATTCTGGAAGGAGGGCAGGCCTTGGAAATGCCTGAGAAGCAATTCAGAAATATGATTATAAAATGTTTCAGAACACTTTACAATGGAGTTGAGAAAAATAAGGAAGAAGCAAGAAAATGCTACAGGAAAAATCAAATAAGATAGATAAAGCATTGGAAACAATACAAAACCTACAGAAAGAGGTTCAAATAATTGATAATAGAATATAATAAATAGACAATACACTGAAAGGGCAAAGGTGTAGAATAAAAGAGATGGAAGGCAGAAGTAGAGAACTGGAGGACAAATCTCTCAATACCACTAAGATAGAAGAGCAAACAGAAAAAAAGGATAAAAAATCCAAATAAGGTCTAAGATTCATGTTGAACAACATGAAGAGGAATAATTTAAGAATTATCAGCATTCCAGGACAGGAAGAATCACAAAAGTCCACAGAGGAAATAGCTGAAGAACTGCTGGAAGAAAACTTCTCTAACATCCTGAAAAGTGAAAAGATAAACATTCAAAGAAGCTCAACAAAACCCAGGAAGGATAGACCCCAAAAGAAAATCACCAAGACATATCATAATCAAGGTCTCCAAAATCAAGATAAGCAGAAAATCCTGAAGCAAAGAGAAGTGTTACATACAAAGGCAAGTAAGTCAAATTAAGCTCCGATCTCTCAGAATAAATAATGCAAGCACGAGGCAATGGAGAGACATATATAAAACCCTGAAAGAAAAAAGCTGTCAACCAAGAATCTTTTATCCAGCAAAGCTATCAATCAAATATGACGGTGTAATCAAAACATTCCAGGATAAACAGAAGCGAAGGGATTTTGCCAAAGCCAACCCTGTACTACAAAACATCCTAAAGGGAGTTCTATGGACTATGAACCAACAAGAACAGAAAACAACCAGAAATTGACATACATGGAAGCACCTCCCAGAACTAAATCAACAGATGGAAGAGTTGAGAACAGAACAAAACTACAAGAACAAACTCAGAGAATATGGGAGGTCAGTTTATGATCAAAATAATTACATTGTGATGAAGGTAAAAATGTAGGAACAGAGATCCAGATGGTGAGAAGGTCAGGTAGATTACAGGATAAAATAGACTGTATTAAATGGAGGGAAAAGTTAATGGACTGTAAGGTTACCTCAAAGAAAATTAACACTTCACAACATACCAAGAAAATGAAACTCCAAGAAGAACATTAAAACTATGAGGAAACTCACAAGAAAGAACACAAAAAGTATGAACTCAGCACAGGAAGACACGCAGAACAAAGAAAGCAGAAACACCACACACACACACAAAAAAAAATGGCAGCAATTAATCCATACCTATCCATAATTACACTGAATGTAAATGGACTAAATACACCAGTAAAAAGAAGGAGGGTGGCAGAATGGATAAGAAAACAAGATCCTTCAATATGCTGTCTGCAAGAGACACATTTCACACACAGAGACAAAAAACAGATTAAAAGTCAAAGGATGCCACCTCCACACACAGAGTGGGCAGAGAGGGAGAACTTGGACATTGGATACCCAAATGGGGAGAGGGAGACTACAAAGGCAAGAAGTGACTGGCTTACAAGCTTTCAAGAGGGAACCTAGAGGTAGGGGGCATGGAGGAAGGCAGAATCTCTAGTGAGTACTATCCAATCTGTCTAGGCAGAGCTGATGAAATGAAATACAGATGGGTAACTCGTGATACTGTAGTGAATAATGGTTATCAGGACTGATTATGAGGGTTGGAAAATGTAAAGGTAGACGTTTTGTAGCAAGG
>NW_006408613.1:4676858-4678911 GCF_000296735.1 Chrysochloris asiatica | reverse complement strand
AGGGGATTGGAACCATGGCAATGAAATGATATATGATGGAATGAATGTAAAACTAAAGTTCTCTCATGTAAACATGTAAACTATCATATAATTCACAATAAAACATTAAAAATTAAAAAAAAAAAAGTCAAAGGATGGAAAAAAATAGACCAAGCTAATTATAATAAAAAATGATTGGAGTAGCAGCACTAATCTCTGATAAAATAAACCTTAAGGCAAAAACCATCATAACAGATAAAGATGGACATATCTCATGATTAAAGGGACAATTTAACAAAATGACATACCATAATAAATATCTCTGTTCCCAATGAAAGAGCTCCAACATATATAAAGCAAATGCTAACAGATTTGAAGAAAGAAATAGATTAATCTACAATAATAGTGGGTAATTTTAATACACTGATTTAAAAAATGGAGAGAACAACCAGAAAGAAACTTGACAAAGACACAGGGGAACTAAACAACACAATCAGTCAACTGGACTTCATAGATGTATACAGAGCATTTAACCCAACAACAGCACAATACACAGTCTTTTCCAGTACACATGGAACATTCTCCAGAATAGATCATGTGTTAGGCCACAAAACAAATCTCCATAAATTTACAAACATCAAAATACTACAAAGCATCTTCTCAGACCACAATGCTACCAAATTAGAAATCAACAATAGGAAGTCCAAGGAAATAAAGTCAAATACTTGGAAACTGAATAACACCCTTCTGAAAAGTGACTGGGTAGTAGAAGAAATAAAACATGAACTCACAAAGTTCCTAGAAACAAACGAGAATGTAAACACAATATACCAAAATCTTTGGGACGCAGTGAAAGCAGTGCTGAGAAGGCAATTTATTGCAATAAATACACACATTCAAAAAGAAGAAAGAACCAAAATTAACACATTAACACAGCATCTACAACAATTAGAAACAAATCACTAGAAAGAACCTACAGCCACCAAAAAGAAAAAAATAATAAAGAGCAGAGCAGAAATAAGTGAGATAGAAAACAGAACAACCATAGAAAGAATCAACAGGACAAGAAGCTGGTTCTTTGAAAGGATTAACAATATTGACAGACCATTGATAAAAGCTAACAAAAGAAAATAGGGAGAAGACACAAATAACATGCATTAGAAACCACACAAGAGAGGTCACAACGGAACCAAAGGATATCAAATGATAATAACAGAATACTATGAAAAGTTGTACTCCAACAAATTTGAAAACTTAGATGAATTGCGGGGAAACCAGCTCTCCACGGGGGTCGTGGGACACGAGAGGATACGCGGAATCAGCGGATGAAGAAATGAATACAATCGAAAGGCTTTTCAGCTTGCTCTGCTGTCCGGCTGTTCTCTCCAGCTTTGGCCTTCTCCAGCTTCTGCCTTCCGCTTCCTGCTATCTGCTCTCTCTGCTGCTACTGCTCCTACTTTCTGTCTCCTACTTCTTTCTTCCTCTGCCCCTACTGCCTCTACTCCTGCTCTCTGCTGCTGCTTTTTTCTACTTCTACTTCTTTCTGCCTCCTACTTCTTTCTGCCTCTGCCCCTACTGCCTCTGCCTCTACTTCTTTCTGCCTTATGCCTTATGATGTCTGCCCTCTGCTTCCTTCCTCCTCCCTCCTTTCCTCTGCTGCTTCTGCCCTCTTTCTCCTCCTCCTACTTTCTGCTGGCCCAGCTCAGCAAGTCTTTATTTTTTATACTTAAAATTATACAGGACATGAATTGACACTTTTATCTTTTTTTTTTTTAATTATTACACAGTTAGTCACAACATTCTTGCACCTGGTCATTAGATAACCTTGACAAAAATACTTCTGTGATGTTCAGACTGACCTTCATCTCCTTTCCCAGTATGAGATAAACTGATTCTTCTTGTTTCTACTAAAAGATTATAAACTTTCTATCCTACATAATGTGCTATTATTTTCATAATAAAGGTATTCATTAAATCACTTAAAAGCTATGTGGCATAAAGCCCAACCTGGCTACTTGCTGCAAGAAGTGTAGATTATTAAGTCAAAACTATCCTTCACTTAAGTTCATTATTG
>NW_006408613.1:4647582-4676290 GCF_000296735.1 Chrysochloris asiatica | reverse complement strand
ATTATTCCAGAAGATAGAGGAGGATGGAAAACTTCCTACTACATTTTATGAAACAAGCATAACCCTCATACCAAAACCAGGGAAGGACATCACTAAGAAAGAAAATTATAAACCAATATTCCTCATGAGCATAGTTGCAAAAAGTCTCAACAAAATCCTAGCCAACAGAATCCAGCACCACATCAAAAAAATAATACATCATGATCAAGTGGGATGCTTATCAGGGATGCAAGGATGGTTCAACATTAGAAAAACAATCAACAAAATCCACCACATAAATAACAAAAAAGAAAAGAACCACATGATCATATCAATTGATACATAAAAGTCATGTGACAAAATCCAATATCCATTCCTGATAAAAAAAACATTCAACAAAGTAATTAAGAGCATATATACAAAACCAACAGCATACATCACTCTCAATGGAGAGAAACTGAATGCCTTCCATCTGTGAACAGGAACCAGACAAGGATGTCCTTTGTCACCACTCTTATTCAACATTGTTCTAGAAGTCTTAGCAAGAGCTATATATGGCAAGACAGGGAAATTAAAGGCATCCAAATTGGCAAAAAGAAAGTAAAACTGTCTCTATTTGCTGATGATATGATCCTATATAGAGAAAACCCCAAAGACTCAGTAAAAAAGCTACTAGACCTCATTGGAAGATTCAGCAAAGTGACAAGATATAAGATCAACATACAAAAGTCAGCTGGATTCCTCTGTACCAACAATGACAGTGCTGAAAAGGACATTAGGAAAGCAATACCATTTACAGTGGCCACCCAAAGGATGAACTATCTAGGAATAAATGTAACTGGAGAAAAAGGACCTATACAAAGAAAACTATAGAACACTACTACAAGAAACCAAAAGAGACTTACAAAAATGGAAGAATATACTATGTTCCTAGATAGGAAGACTTAATATTGTGAAAATAGCAATATGGCTCAAAGCAATTTACACATATAATGCAATCCCAATCCAGATTCCATCGATATTCTTCAAAGAGATGGAAAACACAATTAAGAACTTTATATGGAAAGGGAAGAGATCCATAATAAGTAAAGAACTGCTTAAAAAGAACAATAAGGTTGGCGGCTTTTCACTCCCCGATTTCAAAATTTATTACACGGCTACAGTGGTCAAAACAGCTTGGTACTGGTACAATGTAAGATACATTGACCAATGGAACAGAATTGAGAATCCAGAAATTAACCTATCTACATACAGCCAACTGATTTTCAACAAAGTGCCTGAATATAGTGCATGGGGAGGTGATAGTCTCTTCTAACAAATGGTGCTGGCAGAACTGGAAAGCGATATGCAAAAGACTGAAACAAGACCTTTATCTCACACCTTATACAAAAACTAACTCAGCATGGATTAAAGACTTAAATGTGAATCTCAGAATTATGAAGGCCATCAATGAAAAAATAAGGACAAATGTGAGGGCTCTGATTCAGGGAATACACAGGCTACCACACATTTTGAAAACTACACAATCAAAAGTAGACAAAATAGATGATTGGGACATACTAAAAATTTAAAACTTATGTGCATCAAAAGACATCACCAAAAGAGTAAAATGGGAGCCCACAGAATGGAAAAAAATCTTTTGTAACGACACCAGACAAGGGACTCACTTCTAAAATATATAGGAAACTACAACACCTCTATGAGAAAAACACAAATAACCCAATTAAAAAATGGGCACAGGACATGAACAGGCACTTCACCAAGGAGGAAATCCAGGCAGCCAACAAATATATGAAGAAATGTTAATGATCACTAGCTATTGTTGTTGTTGCTGTTGTTAAGTGCTGTTGAGTCAATTCCAACCCATAACAACCCTATATAGGGTTTCCAAGGAGCAGCTGGTGAGCTTGAACCACCGATCTTGCAGGTCAAATGGCTTTGCAGTCTGGAGCACTAACACACAGCGCCACATCAGGAGTCCATTGTTATTGCTGTTGTTAGGTGACATTGAGTCTCGGTACTGACTCATAGTAACCTTATGCACAGCCGAATGAAACACTGCCTGATCCTGGGCCAATCTCACTATGGTTGCCATGCTTGAGCCCATTGATGCTGCCACTTTGTCAATCCATCTCGCTGGGTGTCTTCCCCTTTTTCTCCGACCCTCCACACTACCAAACATGATATCCTTCTACAGCATCTGGTCCCTCCTGGCAATATGTCCAAAGTATGAGAGACAAAGTTTGGCCATCCTGGCCTCCAAAGAGAACTTTGGCTGCACTTCTTCCAACACAGATCTATTGGTTCTTTGGGAAGCCCATGTCACTTTCAGTATTCTCCTCCAACACCATAACTCAAAAGCATTAATTCTTCTATGGTCTTCCTTATTCATTGTGCAGTTTTCGCATACATATGAGATTATTGAAATACCATGGCTTGGGTCAGGTTCACCTTAGTCTTCAAGCTGAGATCTTTGAACTCCATTTGTTGTTGTTGTTGTTGTTAAGTGCCATCGAGTCGGGTCCGACCCATAGCAACCCTGTACAGGTTTTCCGAGGGTGTAAATCTTTACGGGAGTAGAAATCCTCATCTTTCTCCCACGGAGCGGCTGGTAGTTTCGAACCGCTGACCTTAAGGTTCGCAGCCTGATTCGTAACCACTACGCTACCAGAGCTCCGTTAGAGATATGCAAATCAAAACAACAATGAGATATTATCTCACATCAGCAATAACAGAAAAGATCAAAAAAGTAGAGGATAATAAATGCTGGTGAGGATGTAGAGAGACTGGGATACTCCTGCATTGCTGGTGGGATTGCAAAATGGTCCAACCTCTCTAGAAAACAATATGGCACTTCCTCAGAAGGTTGGAAATAGAAATACCTTATGATCCAGCAATCCCTCTACTTAGTATTTACCCACAAGAATTACGAGTCATAACATGAATAGATATATGCACACCAATGTTCATAGCAGCACTATTTACAATAGCAAAAAGATGGAGACAGCATAAGTGCCTTTCAACTTAAGAGTGTATAAACAAACTGTGGTACATACACACAACAGAATATTATGCTACCTTCAAGAACAACAAGGAAGCTGTAAGCTACCACAAAACATGGATGAACTTTAAGGATATTATGTTGAGTTAAATCAGTCAGTCACAAAAGGAAAAATACTGCATAGGACCACTATTGTAAAAGACTAAGTGAAAGAACCCATCCTAAAGCGGGGGGTTAGGAGGATTCTTTGCAGGTTACTGGGAGGGAGGGGAAGGTGGAGCACAGGTTAGGGAATAGACTCAGGATAGTTTGGGTACTGAGGATGAGGGCAATACACGAGAAGGGGGAGGGGAATGGAAGAACAAGGTTGATGGGAAAACAATTAGACAGGTTTTACTGGGACAGAGATAAATAATGATGTATGCACAACCTTGAAACAACAGGGCTCTGGGATACAGGGATTGTGACATGGTTGGAATGGGTAAAAGGGGGGAAATAATGTTAAGATGCTTGGCTGTCTTTTGAATCTTGGTTTCCCTGTCATACCATTATAAAATAGACACTTGATGTGGAGAGAAAGGAATGGCCAGAAATATCACCATAGAAAGCTTGTAAGACCGTCTTCTGCCTATAACTGATTGGAATACCTAAAATGGGGCTACAACATGCCCAGTGAAGGAGGCTTCCTGCGGAGCCTTTGCATTGCATAAGACCATAGGTGAAATTCTGAACCCCATCCAGAATCTTCTGAGGTGGGAAATTTCCACTTGAAAGGACAAGCAGACCAGTCTGGAGTGGCTAGAAGAACAGAAGATACTTGTTGAAAGAATGACTGACAGGAAAAATGCAAAACAATAATGGCAGTCCAACAGATTACTACAAGAGCAAGCAAGTTGCTCGATCAGGAGACATCAAAGCAAGTGGTTGGGTCCCCTCAGGGCAAACCCCCTTCTAAAACTAAGACTCAGTGGGAATACACGAGCAGACATGTGCTCTGATTGGTGACTATGTTCATTACCAATAAGGGGAAGAGAGGGGAAAACAGCAATGAAACTGTGAGCTAAGCCTTACAACATTCAATAGACTCCTGTAAACCCAGGTGGAGACCTGGTTGGCCAGCATTATGTATGGCAAGACCTGGGGACTAATGGGCCCAGAGTCAGTGACATAACCACAGAAGACTAGAGTGGAGAGTGAAGTGTCCGGCTGATAAGAAGAGAGGGCACATGCATAAGAACACCCAAACTTGCAGATAATACCCACTTGACCTGGTTTCAATGGCTAGATGAACAGAGCTCAACTAGAAGAAGAAAGAAGAGGGGAAAAAAGAGTAATCTAATACAATTTGATGAACTTCACCTATACCTATAGATGCAGTAGCTCAAAAGAGGGATCAAATCATTACAGTGAGGATCATTCCCACCCCCTCACTACACAGGGTAGACAAGGATGGGCAACTTGGACCTTGGCTACCCAAACTGGAGGGGGTGGGGGTGGGAGCTACAAAGGCATGAAGTGATTTGCTTACAAACTTTCATGAGGGAGCCTAGATTCAGAGGGCCCAGAGGAAGGTAGAATCTCCACTAAGTAGTATTCAATCTGTCTGGACGGGGCTGATGAAAGGAGATGGGGATAGGTCTCTTGTGGTACAGTAGTGAATAATTGCTATCAGGACTGATTGTGAGGGTTGGAAATGTAAAGGTACTTTGTGTAGCAAAAGGAGAGGAGTGCTTAACATTGCAGTCCAGGAGCGCAGGTCCCTGGGACCATCAAGGGAGAAAAGCAGAATGCCAAAGATAGAGACAGAGACGATGACATGGAGAGATGGAAAGGCTGGGAACTCTAAACCTAGAGAGGGAGAGGGGCTGTGTGCTGATGACTGGAGCGGATGGACAGTCTTGGTTGATGATGCATGGAAGAGATGTAACCATGGCAATGAAACGACATATATGATAGAATGAATGTAAAGCTAATGTTCTCCCATGTAAACTATCACATAATTCACAATAAAACATTCTAAAAAAAAACAACAAAACTCATTGTTAATATAGCTATTTATCTCATCTGTCTCACTGAGAAAATAATTTTGACCTCCCAGAGTCCCTAAAAGGTTATTGGAGATCTCTAGGAGTCTCTGAGTCACTTTAAGGAGTGCTGCTTTCCTCTGTTCTGGAAGTCATTAACCTTCCAGCAATGTATTTCCTCTGAATCCTGCCTAAGTGAGTATTCAACTTTTATCCACTAGATGGAGTACCTAAACCATTAAAACTATTTATTTTCTATGGGTGGTGGGGAAAAGTCTTCTCTTGGAATTGTATCCTCTAAGAAGAAACTTTTAAATGTCTTAAAGGAGAGAGGAAAACATTATACATAAATTTACGTGTATTTACTACCAGAAATCTTTTTCTTTTCAATGTTGTTGGCATTGAAATAACTGAAGAACAAATAGACTTCATGTTACGATATTGAAGAACTCCATGAACAGATGGACTCCTGGTGTGGCACTTTGGATCAGCACTGGACTGTGAACCACATGCTGGCAATTCAAACCCACCAGCTGCTCCTTGGAAACCACATATAGGGTTTCTAAGGGTCGAAACCAATTAGACAGCACTTAACAACAACAACATGGACAGGATATTGAACAATCCAGGTAGCATCGGAGAAAGATGGAAGGAATACAAAGTCACTAGTCCTGGTGTGGGACTGTGGGCTAATGTGCAGGACTGCAAAGTCATTTGAACCACAAGATCAGTGGTTCAAGCTCACTAGCCGCTCCTTGGAAACTCTATACAGGGTCACTATGGTCAGCACATTTCAGGAAGTAGCATGTGATGGAGAGCCAATTGTACTGAAGGTACAAGTCCAAGCTGCACTGAAGGCATAGACAAAAAGCAAGCCTCTAGGAATTGGTGGAATATCAATTGAGATGTTTCAATCTCAGATAAAATAACCACGGAATCACTTATTTATCGATGCCAAGAAATTGTAAGACAGCTATCAGGTCAAATGACTGAAGTGATCCATACATATGTCCATTCCAAAGATAGATGATGCAACACAATGTAGAACTTATTGAACAATATCATTAATATAACCCACCAGTAAAGTTTTGCTGAAGACTATTCAAAAACAGTTGCGGCAGTACGTTGACAAGGAACTACTAGAAACTCAAACTGGATTCAGAAGAGGTTGTGGAATGTAAGATGCTGATGTCAGATGGATCTTGACTGAAAACAGAAAGCAATAGGAAGATATTAACTGTCTTTTAGAAACTATGCAAAGTCCCTCAACTGTGTAGATCATAATAAATTATGAATAACAATGTGAAAAACAGGGAATTTCATGCAGAACTGTGCATAGACCAAGAGGCAGGCATTCAAGCAGAACATGGGAATCCTGAATGATTTAAAATCAGGAAAGATTTAAAATCAAGATTGAATCTTTTCGCCACACTCTTTCAATCTGTATGTTATTGTTAAGTGCCATCGAGTCGGTTCCGACCCATAGCAACCCTGAACACAGTTTCCGAGACTGTAAATCTTTACGGGAGCAGAAAGCTTCATCTTTCTACTGCGGAGAAGCTGGTAGTTTCGAACTGCTGACCTTGCGGTTCGCAGCCTGGTTTGTAACCACTATTAGATCACATAATCTGAGAATCTGAACACTATGAAGAAGAACGTGTCATTAGTATTGGAGGAAGACTCATTAACAACCTGTGATATGTAGGTGACATAAACTTTCCTGCTTAGGATGCAGAGTACTTGAAGCATTTACAGAAGATCAAGCAATATAGCCTTCAGAATGGATTGCACTTCAGCAATAAGAAAACAAAATTCCTCACAACTAGACCAATAAGCAACATTATGACAAAAGGGGAAAATATTGAAGTTGTCAAGGATACCATTTTACTTACATCCAAAATCAATGCCCATGGAAGCAGCCGTCAAGAAATCAAACAAAGAATTACTTTTGGCAAATATCAGAAAAGACCTTTTAAAGTATTAAAAAGCAAAGATGTCAATGTAAGTTCTTAGGTGCAGCTGACCCAAACCATGGTATTTCGATTGCCTCATATGCATGCAAACACTGGACAATGAGTAAGGAAGACCAAAAAAAAAAAAAAATTGAAGCTCTTGAACTATGGTATTATTGAATAATACTGATGTATCATGTACTGCCAAAAGAACAAAAAAAAATCCGTCTTGGAAGAAGTACTGCCATAATGTTTTTTTTAGATTTGAGGATGGCCAGAGTCTGTCTGGCAACCTTTAGACATAGTATCAGGAGAGACCAGTCCCTGAAGGACATCATACTTGGTAAAGCAGAGGGTCAGCAAAAAAGAGAGATCCTCGATAGTACCAATTAATACAGTGGTACAGCAATGGGCTCAAACACAGCGATGATTGTGAGAATGGCGCAGGACTGGGCAATCTTTCATCCTATATTTGACAGAGCCAGCTTAATGATACCTAATGACAACAGCAACAAAAACAAAACAAAGAAGAACATGTAGCAAATATTGAACATGTGTGGTACAGAAAGCCTAAAACATTTACAATGGATTTCTTTTAAGTGTATCCCTTACTTCTTGTTGTTGTTAGATTCCATCAAGTCAGTACCAAATCATAATGAACCTATGCACAACAGGACAAAACACTGCCCAATCCTGTGCAAACTTCACAATCATTGCTACATTTGAGCCCATTGCTGTTGCCACTGTACCAATTCATCTCATTGGTCTTCCTCTTTTTCTCTGACCCTCCACTTTACCAAATATGATATCTTTCTCAAAGGACTGGTCACTCCTGACACTATGTCTCAAGTATGAGAGAAGAAATCTGGTCATTCTAGCTTCCAAGGAACAATCTGTTTGTATTTCTTCCAACACAGATTTATTTGTTCTTTTGGCAATCTATGGTATATTTAATATTCTCTTCCAACACCCTTACTCAAATGCATCAATTCTTCTATGGCCTTCCTTTTTCATTGTCCAGCTTTCACATGCATATGAGATTATTGAAAATACCATGGTTTGGGTGGTCATGCACACCTTAGTCCTCAAACTGACATCTTTTCTTATGAACACTTTAAAGAGGTCTTGTGCAACAGATTTGCCTAACACAATATGTCATTTTAGTTTTTGACTGCTGCTTCCAGGAGTGTTGATGGTTGATATGAGCAAAATGAAGTCTTTGACAACTTCAATCTTTTTCTGCTTATATTTATATGTCCAGGTTATTTAAATTATGAGGTTGGCTTTTTGATTGTTTGATTGATTTTTCTTTTCTGTTTTAAGTGCAATGAGTTTTTAATTAAAAGACCCTTACTTTTAATTAAAAGACCAACTTGTTTTTCTAGGCAAAGAAAATATATGAGCCATGGGAGTGTGTGGTACACATTAACTTGCAAATTAAAACTCCCTAGTGATTACCCAAAGAATTACCCAAGTGCTGACTTGTCACTTGAAAAGTGATGTTTCTAAATTTGCTTAGTAAGTTACTTCATTTGGGATGATTCTGACTCTTGTCTGGTAAACAGCGTTTTTATTATCATCAGTCTGGTTTTGATATCTGTTTAAAGCCCTCCTGTGCTTTAACTTGGAAAACACAGATTTAAACTCCTACAATAATCCTTCATTTTGACATAATAAAAAGTATTGTGCAATCACGTAAAACTTGGAATAACAGTAATAAGTGTATATATTTTCAGTCTAAATGTTATGTATTCACTTTCCATAGAGTGTACAATAGATACCCCTGTGAATTTCTACAACATACTAGTGCTGTAGGATAAAGCACTGGACCACAAGGTCAGTTTGAACCACAAGATCAGTGGTTCAAAATTACAAGCTGCTCTTTGGAAACCCTATGCAGGGTAGCTATGAGTCAGAACAGACTTGATGGCACTTAACAACAACAACAACAACAGCAGCAGCAGTAACAACCTAACAAAAAGGGAAAAGACCTGGTAATCTGCCCCCATAAAGATCATGGCCTAGGATACCCTAGAAGGTAGTTCCACTCTGTCAGATAGGGTCACTATGAGTTGGAATCTGCTTGATGACACAGAACAACAACCTAACAAAAGTGAGTTTCTTCTCAAATCAAGACAATATTAATGGGCAGAACAGAACTGGTGTATATGAATTTTCCTGGAAAATAATAAGTTAAGTTTTTGGAATTAGCTCATCTAATACATTTGAAACTGTGGCAAAACAATACAGTGTAAAATATGTTCATGTATGTATAATCCACACATTTATTATTATTATGTGCTGTTGAATTGATTATGACTCATAGCAAGCCTATGAGTTTCCAAGGAGCAGCTGGTGGGTTTGAACTGCTGACCTTGCTGTTAATTAGCAGTCCACTGTCCATCCTACAGAATCACACCAGGATTCTAGCCACACACTAGTATGGGGAAAATATCTAGAATATTTGTTTTTCTTTTTTCTCTCCAGAATTTCAGTTTAGTTCATTATTTGATTTATTTCTCTATCAAGTGATTTAATTTTCAACAATATCCATATATTTTGTATATATAAAGGAGCTTCAAAAAGTCAAGGAAGAATTCCATTATCTTTTAACTCCACTTTACCATGAAATTTTTTAACCCTCCTCTTACATAAAGGATGAGTATTTGCTTGATATATTTGCTTGGTGTTTCACTAATTAGTGCGGTTTAGAATGTGAAAGTTGGAAGCAAAGAGGAGGAATCAATGGTTAGACAATATGGCCTTGGTGATAGAAGTTACCCTGGAGATCACATGATAAAATTTTGTAAGACTTAAGATTTCTTTAGTGCATATACCCTTTTTTTTTTTTTTAACCAACATAAAAGGAGACTATACCAAAACAAAAATATCAGCATGACTGGCTACTACAAGAATAAGCAAGCTGTTTGCCAGGAAGACATCAAGGTTAGCAATCAAGTGCCTCAGGACAAACTCTCCTCTAATACTGAAACTCAAAGGGAATACACAAACAAGCATGTAAGCTTGCTGGCGACCACATTGGTGTACTGGTGAGTGGAAGAGGTGGAAAGGCATCAATGAAGAAATGGGCTGAGTCTGTTGAATTCTGTTGACCTGGAGATGAGAGAGAGAAGAGGAAAGGCTAGTTGGTTCAAAGTGTGGTGAGGCCTAAGGACACTTGAGCCCATGGACAAGGACATAGCCACAGAGGGCTAGAGCTGAGAGTGAAGCATCCAGCTGATATGAAGTAAGGGGAGATGCACAAGAACACCCAAACTTGCATACAGTACCCTTTTGACCTAGCCTTGATGGCTTGATAACAAAACAAACAAACAAAAAAATTATTTTTATTTTTGGATAAAGGAAACAAGGCAAATTGCTTCAATTTGATGAATCTGACCTATACTCAGAGCAGTAGTTACTCTAAATACCAACAGAGAGGGAAAGAGTCTTCATATCAAGTATCACTGCTATCCCCTCTGTGCACAGGTTAGATAGGGACAGGCAAGTTAGACATTGTACAAAATATGGAGTTAGAATACCAAAAGGGAAGAACACATTCTTCAAATTGAAAGAACTGAGGAAAACATTGATGTGCAATACTGAAGGATTCTTTCTGTAAAATACTGAATGGTGCCAAAAGCATCAAAAGAAAAAGGAAGGAATACACAGAGTCACTATAAGAAAAAGAAATGGTGGATGTTCAACCATTTCAATAGGCAACATATGATTAAAAGCCAATGGGACTGATGGAAGAAGTCCAAGTTCATTGAAGGCATTGGCAAAGAACAAGGCTCAGGTAATTGATGGAATGCAAATGGAAATCTTTCAACACACTGATGCAGC
Source organism: Chrysochloris asiatica (assembly GCF_000296735.1). Taxonomy (NCBI): domain Eukaryota; kingdom Metazoa; phylum Chordata; class Mammalia; order Afrosoricida; family Chrysochloridae; genus Chrysochloris; species Chrysochloris asiatica. The sequence goes on along the minus strand of NW_006408613.1, from coordinate 4,665,488 downwards.
ACTAGAAGCACTCACTCATCTATGCCAAAAAAATTTGGGAAACAGCTACCTGGTCTACTAATTGAAAGAGATTCACATTTTTGTCCATTCCAAAGAGAGGTGGCCCAACAGAATGAGGAAATCATCGGGCAATTTCATTAATATCAAGTGAAAGTAAAATTTTGCCAAAGATAATTCAAATATGACTGCAATCGTACACTGACGAGGAACCGTCAGAGGTTGGAGCTGAATTCAGACTATGATGTGGAAAAAGAGATATCACTGATGAAGTCTGATGGATGTTGACTGAAAGATAATACCAAAAAGATGTTTAAGGTGCTATATTTTAAATTTGCAAAAACTTTTGATTTTGTAGATAATGACAAGCTATGGAGAACATTGCAAAGAATAAGTATTACTGAACATTTCATGAGGAACTCGTACAGTGGGTTAAATGCTTTTTAGATAAGAAAAAAAAACTGTGCTAGAACCTACTAATTTATCATCTTCATCTTCTTCATCTTCTTTATCTTCATCCTCTTCATCCTTCTACTCCTATTCATCTTCCTTGTCTCCTTTGTCTTCCTCATCTTCCTTCTTTTTCTTCCTTTTCTCAGCCTTGACGACTTCTTTTTGGTTGCATGGGGCGTTCCTTTAACCCAGTAGGCAGGGATATACTTTTCCTACTTCTCCTTCAGTTTAGCAGCCTTCTTCTTGTAAGGCTGCTTGTCATCCACTGTGGTATCATTCCACATCTCTCCCCATTTCTTTGCAACATCACTAATAGATAGTATGCAATGCTCGCCTTTGGATTTAGGGTAATACTCAGAACAAAACAAGGCCGAAGGAGGTCTCTTGGGTGCATTGGCATCCTTGAACTCTTTTGGTTCCCCTTCAGGTGGGATACAGGTTTTAATTTCTCCTTCGTAACGGGACATGTCCACCTCTGCCATGTCTTCAGCTTCCTTTCTCTTTGTTGTTGTTGTTGTTAAGTGCCGTCGAGTCGGTTCCGACCCATAGCGACCCTGTACCGGGTTTCCGAGGGTGTAAATCTTTACGGGAGTAGAGCAGACTGTTTTCCACTGCTCTGAGCACTTTTTGGGAAATTCGGAGAAATTGTCTGAAGCATCTAGGTGCTCTTCTTGTGGTCCTCTCTGAAGGTTTGCACACACACACAATACTTAAGATGATATTTTGCCTCTCTACTTTTTAAGAGCTCCTTTGCCCATGTTTAGTTTTTGTTTTGTTTTGTTTTTTTCATCCACGAGGCACAAAGTCTGCCCAGCACCATCCACCTCTTCCTGGCCTGGTGCTGTGGCTTTGGGAGCGGAAGCCAGACACAGCCTCCTCACTCTCTGCCTCTGTAATGAAAACATGGCATTTTAAAGAGAAGGATGGTGGCCTAATACAGATTAAGGAAATCAGTTGTGCACGTAGATCATGCCCTCTGTGGGTATTAGCTCTTTCTGGTAAAATGCTACCCATAAATTTGAAAAATTCACTGCCAGTACAGGAATGATACTGAAAGAGAGAAATCATGGCTTGAGGAAAGTAATAAAGAAGGTGGGTCTGAAGCTAATTTGGTCCTCATAAGCACAATAGTTCCTTCCTCCCATTTCCAAAGAGTATATTGTCATGACAGCGAGGCTTTTAAGACACTCATCCATTCAGTAACAACTAGTTACTAAGCACTTATTATGTTCAGGTACTATTTAAATATTGTGTTCAAAACAACCATAAACCCCTTCCCTCAAAGAGCTCACATTGCGGTGTGGTGAAATGAAACAATGAACAAAGAGATAGTTCATATCAACAGTCAGTTTGAAGGTGATCTGCGCTATGGTGAAAAATGAAGCAGGGAAGAAGCATGGGAGACCAGGGAGAGTTGTGATTTTGATTGGGATGATCCAAGAAAGCCTCATTGAGGAGGTAACACAAGATTAAATAAAGACATTACTTAAATACAAATTACAAAAGGGCCTCTCATCCTCAATAATATTCTGTAATTGGTATATATTAATATCTTATATAAGTTTCCTCTCAGGTTGCTAATATTTTATATTGTAGATGATTTATTGGATTTTCTTGCCTGTCTTTGACAACTCTGTAATGATATTTGGGATTTTTCCAAAAGACTGAAGTTACAATTGATCACAGAAATCCACTTAAATTATCACACAATGACTTTCAATTAATAAAAATATATCATACAAGCACAAAATGTAGTCTTGGTGTGGCACTATAGGATAAGCACTGGACTGCTAATTGCAAGGTTGGTGATTCGAACCCAAGAGCTGTTCCTCAAAAACTCTATACAGGGTAGCTACTAGTCAGTACCGAATGGACAACATTTAACAACATGTTATATTTTTAATACAAATATGCATCCTTATATGATTTAATTCATCATACAGTTCATATTACATGCAAAAAATTAAAATACACTTCAGTTCTCTAATTAACTAAGTGGAGTCCTGGTGTGGTACTGCAGGTTAATGCACCAGACTGCAAAGCCATTTGAATTGCAAGGTTGATGGTTCAAGCTCACCAGTTGCTCCTCAGAAACCCTATACAGGGTCGCTATGGGTCAGAACCGACTTGATGGCACTTAACAACAACAACAACATGCTATATAAAGGGTCCTGGTGTAGCGCTGTAGGATAAAGCACTAGACTGCAAGATTGGTTTGAACCATGAGGTCAGCAGTTCAAACCCCCCAATCACTCCTCAGAAACCCTGTACAGGATTGATATGAGTCAGAACTAACTCAGCACTTAATAACAACCATATGCTATATGTTGTTGTTGTTATTACGTGCCATATGCTATATAAATTATATTAAATGTGGTTAAAAAAATTTTAATTACCTATCACAATTAATTTTATAAATTCTCTAATGCAGTTTATGTTTTTATAGAGTCCTGGTGTGGTTCTGTGGATTAATGTGCCAGACTGTAAAGCTGCTTGAAATGCAAGATCGGTGGTTCAAGCTCACCAGCTACTCCTTGGAAACCCTATACAGGGTCGCTATGGGTCCAAACTGACTCGACAGCACTTAACAACAACAACAACAACAGTTCAATGTCCTGATATTTTCTTCACATTTATATTTAGGTTTTCACTTTTATAGTGAACTGTTTCATAGTATTTTATAGTCACCAGCAGATGGTAGTATTGGATACTGTTTTATGATTATAAATAGATCTGGGAGAAAGCATAGAGCTATAGTCTGTACTATTGCTGCACAGCTAGCAGAAACTTTAGAGAAAATTTAACTTTATCCACTTGTTTCACAATGAGACTCCAGACGTAAAAATAGCACAAATTAGGTTTTTAGATGATAAAATATAAAAAATTAGGTGTGGGTGATAGTGGCACAACTCTAAGCAAACCAAAAGACCCTGAATTATGTACTTTAGATGAGTGAATTTATAACATGTGAATTATATCCCAACAAAGATGTTTAAAAAAAAAACACAAAATAGAAAATGGCACAAATAATTTGCTTTAATCATGACCAAAACAAAAGAGATATTTTTCATAAAACCATTTAAAATTAGTAGAGTGCCAAAGATATATAAATTTAAATTGACACTAATGTAGTAAAACCCATTCAAAAGTTAAGTACATAAATTATTCTTAGATAATTTATGTATATTCTAAAATAGAATATACTAACATGGATTAAGTCAATGTCTAAGTAGAAAGGAGACCAATCTGGTTCCCAGCATTGACATCATCAAATAAAGATTTGATTGCCTGCCTTTATGGTTGCTTTGATCATGTCAAATATATTTGTCTTATATTAAATACATTTGCATCCATTTTCTGTAGTTAGAAATAAAGGAAAAACAATTCTGGGTCTGTAATCGTCAAACATACAACCAGAAAGAGAGGAGAGACAGGTGGGCTCAAACAGTGGAAATACAAAAACAAAACTGCATGAGTTTATCTCCAATCAATGGCTCTCAAATTTGTTTTCACTACTCATAGTAAAAAATGTACTCATAGTACATTTCGACATAGGATATACACAGAATATGTGTGTGAGTGTGTGTGTAATAATTCTCTACTTTTACCTGATGTGATGAACTCTGTTTTTTAAATTCTGTTCTATCTCAATTTTTAAGAGATGTTGTTTCCCAGCATATCAAGTTCATGGTCTGTTAATGAGTCACACCTGAAGCTTGAAAAACACCAATCTGAAAGAAAGGTATTTAAAGTTAGTATTTCTGTTGCTTAGAAGTTCTGCAGTTGTGGGACTGGATGATGCAGGATCAAACACTCTCTATCTTAAACAAAAAACCAACCACCACCATGAAAAGACCTTTTGTTGACAATTTGGGAATGAACATCTCAGAAAGACCATATTATTTTTCTGAAGCCAAAACCCAGACTGCCTCAAGCTCATAATCTGTTTTCCTCTCTACCTGATAGTATTTACTCTTATTCTAACATTGAAATGTCATGCTTTTTTTATTCAGTGAATCAAGAAATATGTACCAAATGTCTGCTGTAATCAAGTCATATGACTGTTTCCTAATAACACTTCTCTCTTTTTCCATAGCAGATCTTGTCCTTGAAGGAACAATATCTGCCCTTTTTTTGCCTATTTCTCTATCATGTTTTTCAGAATGTGAATGTGGTGGCACATGTGTAACAACCTAGAGATCGCAAAGCAAAGGGCCATAAAGAGTTTGAGTCTTCATATAACTTCATGAAGCTGAGCTGTCATGCTGACCTTTGAAATTTTCTGTTCAGTTCTTTAACCTCCTCATTTCTTCTATTTGTTTTACCATCGCTACGCTTGAGGATTAAGGTGCGCCTGACCCAAGCCATGGTATTTTCAATAACCTCATATGGATGCGAAAGCTGGACAGTGAATAAGGAAGATTGTAGAAGAATTGATTCCTTTGAGTTGTGGTGTTGGAGGAGAATATTGAAAGTGCCATGGACTGCCAAAAGAACCAATAGATCTGTTTTGGAAGAAGTGCAACCAGAGTGCTCCTTGGAGGCCAAGATGGCTAGGCTTAGTCTCTCATTCTTTGGACACATTGTCCGGAGAGAACAGTCACTGGAGAAGGATGTCATGCTGGTTAAGGTGTAGTTTTTGTGTAAAAGTTGAGGTCCCCCAACGAGATGGATCAGCCAGGTGACATCATTGATGGTGTCAAGTGTGGCAGTGGTGGTGAGGTTGGCTCAGGATCGGACATTGTTTCGTTCTGCTGTGCATGGGGTCACTATGAGTCGGTTCCGACTCGATGGCACCTGACAACAACAACAACAACAACCCTAGGGAGAAAGTTTCAGAGTCTCTTCTGACATCCATTTTGCTCTTTTCCTTCTTTCTTGTCTTCTTAATGACCTTTTGCTTTCTTCTGGTATGATGTTCTTGATGTCGTCCCACAACTTTCTGGCCTTCGATCATTTGTGTCTAATGCATCAAATCTATTCTTGACTTGATCTCTAAACTCAGTTGGGTTGTGTTCAAGGTCATATTTTGGCTCTCGTGGAGTTTTCATTTTCTTCAGCTTCAGACTGAACTTGATTAAGTAATTGATGGTCTGTTCCAGGGTCTGCCCCTGTCCTTGTTTTGACTGATGAAATGGAGCTTTTCCACCATCTTTCCCCACAGAGACAGTCAGTGTGAAGTCTGTTTATCCCATCTGGTGAGCTCCATGTGTATGTTGTTGTTGTTGTTGTTATGTGCCATGGAGTCGGTTCCGACTCATAGTGTCCCTGTACAGGGTTTCTGAGGTTATAAATCTTGACAGGAGCAGAAAACCTCATTTTTCTCCTGTGGAACAGCTAGTAGTTTTTAACTGCTGACCTTGTGGTTCGCAACCTGATTCATAACCACTACGCTAAGTCATCTATTATGTTGTTTTAAAAAGATATATGCAATGAAGAATCCATTGGTCTTGCACAACTCTATAATTCAGTCTTCAGTATTTCTATCACCTAGGTCATATTTTCCAAGTAATTATCCTTTCCCCTCTTTATTATTATTACTACTATATACCTATATGTTGTTGTTGTTGTTGTTGTTGTTAAGTTCCTTTGAGTCATATATTTGCTGTGTTAGTGACTATCTAAGTACCTCTATGTTGTTGTTTTGTTGTTAATTGTTATCAAGTTGGTTTCAACTCATAGTAACCCTGTATAGGGTTTCCAAGGAGTAGCTGGTGAGATTGAACCACTGACCTTGTGGTTCAAACAAACCTTGAGATCTAGTGCTTTATCTCACAGCTTTACACCAGGACCCCAGTATCTAAAAGTTATTGTAATTGTTAAGTGCTGTCAACCACCTTGTGGTTCAAACCAACCTTGAGATCAAGAGCTTATCCTGTAGTGCCTATTAGTAACTAATATATCAAATACAAGAAAAGCACTATAAATTCAACAATTAAAATTACAGAAATCGTTTTTGTCCTAGAGGAACTTATGGTTTAGTTTTTGTTGTTATGTTACCATGGAGTCAGTTCAGACTCCTAGTGACCCTGAATAAAATTTCTAAGAAGCAGCTGGTGGGTTTGAACTACTGACCTTGCAGTTAGCAGTTCAGTGTTTATCCTACAGTGCCAGACTCTAAAAAGATATTGAATAATAAAATGATTCATTAATATAATGTTTAGCATATCCATGGTTAATTCTATTAATAATTAAACAAATAATTTTACCAAATAATTAAATTATGGAGATAATTAGCAAGAATAATTATAAATTGTAACTAATGCTATAAAGGAAAATACAAAAGGTATTGTGGCTGAAAACAAATAGGAAAGAGCTGCCTCAGAGAGGCACAGAGTCATATGAAAGGGGCCAATAAAGATCAAAAGGTAGGGATCAGACTTCCAAAAGAGAAGTGAGAACTCCTCAAGCACAATAGGAGGAAGCAGTATCTTCAGAGATGTTCTAAATTTGGTATTTGGAAGATAAAGTCATTTCTGTCCTGGTGTGGCACTGCAGAATAATGCACTGGACTGCAAGGTCAGTTTGAACTTCAAGGACAGCAGTTCAAAAACCCACCAGCAACTCCTCGGAAACCCTATACATGGTCTTTATGAGTCGGACCCGATTCAAGGGCACTTAACAACAACCACATACTTTTAATGAAATATGAAACATGAACATTTGTGGTTGATTAAAAAAAAAAAAAAAATGCTTGAGGAAAGAGAAAATGTAACGTATGGTCCTCAGAGAAAGGAAAAGCAAATGTAGCTACCCTATTGATGTCTATTATAACAAATTTAGTATCAGTACTGTTGGGTGATTTTCTATATTAACATTCAGCTTCTTTGTGGTAGAGAGATGACAGAACATAGTTAGATCTGTTGACCTTATGAATATTAGTCAAGTTAAACAAAGATGAGAGAAACAAAGTAGTTGAGAACTGGAAAGAGGTGGAAATTATTCTGATAGACGACACACTGTGCTGACAAGAGCAGAAAGAAAGCCTGGAAGGTCCAACTGATGATGAGAAATATTGGCAACAATGAATTGAAGGTTCCAATGAAGTAGGAATACATTGTATTGGGAATTCATTGTCAAAAAGTTTGGAGAAATAGAAAGTGATGGTCAAAATAAGTATGACTGAAATCTCCATTTCAGAGATATCTTTGTTTAAAATCTTGGCAAAGTGCTGGGTGTGATTTGAGAGTAGGTGGCAGTAATAGTGTGTGTGTTGGGTGGGGGGGTGGTTATTAGTAATGAAATCAAAGAACGTGAATTGAAGGGTTTCTGAGTCACAGTACTGCAAGATCTGCAGGTCTGGACTCTTTGTGAAATGCAAGCTCCCCAGCTTTCACTTCTCTGCTGCTCTTTTGGGCAGACATACAGGCTATTTTGTTTTAGAGATTTTATGGCGACTGGAGAAGAATATCCAGTTAGAAAGCATGAGTCTCTGGTTCCTAACCCTTCTGCTATAAGATACTGTGGTAAATGAATAGTCCTTTTATTTATTTATTTTTTTTTTCCACTGAAGATTGTTGTTGTTAGGTGCCATTGAGTTGATACCAACTCATAACGTCTCTATGTACAACAGAATGAAACACTGACCAGTCCTGAGCCAACCTCATGATTGTTGCCACACTTGAGCCCATTGATGCTGACACTTTGCCATTCCATCTTGCTGAGGGTCTTCCTCTTTTTCTCTGACCTTCCACCTTAACAAACGTGATGGAGCTCATCAAACCTCTCATCTTCCTTCTGGACATAGGTCTAAGGTAAAATAAGTGGAACCCCTCCTCCGTGTCTGCGTCTTCTCTGGGTTTCTGAACCTGAAGCAAAAGCAGAAAGCCAACTACCCCCTTGACTCAAGTTGAATGTCTCCAGCTTTGATCACAGACATTCCTTGGACTCTCAGAGCTTTTTGGCTCCTTTTCTTATATTTGAATACTTCCTAGAATTATAATCATCAACCTAAGACTTTTTTAAATCCTCAACAAAATCATTTTATCAATTGTGTACTATAAATAGCTAAGAATCAGGGAACCAGATCTGACCCATGATATATTTAATTCCAAGTCAAGGTTAAGTCCTCAATTTTAACTTTGTGGGTACATTTATTGCATTAATTACATGCCTCCCTAGCTATCACTTCTCTTAATCTACCTAGTATCTGTTTGCAAATGATCTTTCTAATGTCTGGCCATGCCTAAAACAAAGGTATGACTTGCTTGGTCCTTACTAATCATGATCTTGATACTATATACAGCATTTTCAATGGCTTTGTCTCTACTGACTTCTCCCATTCACCTCTCCACATTCACCACAGGAGTGTTTCTTCTGCATTGCACATTCCACATGAAGTTCATGGTCCAGTTATACTTAGCTGTGTGGACTTCCCCACACCTGTCATGCTCTGTCTCTCCCTCAGTTCACTTGTCCTTGCCAGTGTCTCCGCTGTGTTCAGTGCCCTGCCATCCATTCTTCCCCAGAGTCAGTACTACCTATCCAGAAAACCTTCCTTGAATTTTCACAATCATCACTCTGTTCAAGTTCAGGTGCCAGTCTTAATGGCAGCCTAGACATACCTCCACAAAAGAACTTGTTGTTATTAAATGTCATCGAATCAGTTCTGACTCATAACAACCCTGTATATGGTTTCCAAACAGTGTCTTCTGGGTTCCAAAGCAGAGTTTGAGATAAGCAGCTCATTCTGATCCTATAGCATTACACCAGGGACTTTTCTCACCTAATTTCACATTTGTTCTCCTCTTTTAGCTGTCCAGTTTCCATGCCTTAGTCATCTCTGAACCTTTAGCATACAATAAGTACTCAATTTTGTTGTTGCAATCATGATTTCTATTAATGTTTTCATGGTGGTTGTGGTGGTAGTCTGCTGTGGAGTCAGTTCTGACTCATAGTGACACTGTATAGGGTTTCCGAGGCTGTAAATCTTCACGGGAGCAGAAAACCTCCTCTTTCTCCCATGCAACAGCTGGTAGGTTTGAACTGCTGACCTTGAGGTTAGCAGCCCAACTCATAACCACTATGCTACCAGAGATTTCATACTTTCCATTTATTCATCACTTTAACTAGAGTCTGATTATCTGTATATATTAAACACAAACAAAGCAGGAGGGACATTTAATTTGAGTCAAATTATTAGTAACTAGAAATACATGCTAACTAAAAGGTTGGCAGTTTGAACCCACCAATTACTCTGCAGCAAAAATACCTAGAAATCTACTCCTGCAAAGAGCACAGCCTAGAAAACATTATGGTGCAGTGTTACTCTGTCCTATGAGGTCATAGGAATCCTGGTATGCACCATAGGATTAGCACTGGACTGCTAACCACAAGGTTGGCAGTTCAAACCCACCACTTGCACCTTGGAAACTTTATACAGGGTTGCTATGAGTCAACACCAACTCAACAGCCCTTAACAAGTTAATGGGATCACATGCAGTAATACATGCACACAAAGAGACACAGAGAGAGACATCCTTCTTTCTTAAAGGTTGAGGGTTGCAGAATGGGTCTGCTATTCTAGTTACAAATTACTCAGCTCTTACAGTTTTACCTGCTTATTAAAACAATGCAATAAGGCAACACCAAAGAAAACCTTTTAATTATTAATAAAAATTATAAGAAATTAACAAATAAATGTTCATTTCTCCTCTGCAATAGCCTCTCTAAACAGCAGAGGACACTAAGAGTTTTCTAATTTGTGCTTTGAATGCAATCCAGCTAGAACAGAGGAAGTAGTGAGGAAATTCAGAACTGAGGACTAGAAAAGAGAAAGAGCTGTTTGTCTAACTTGAGTAGCCAAATTCCCCACAGTCACTTTCACACACACACACACAAAGAAAGACAATACACACTTATCTATTCTGTTTTCCTCTTTCTTGGTATTTACAGAGGGTGATCTGTGACAAGCAAGTTGTAAGGGGAAAAAAAAACATCTTGTATACAGAATACAGCCTGGGAAATCAGTGATATCATTTTTAAAAATCCCTAGAAGAAAACAGAACTGGGAGACCAAACAGTAGAAAGAATATAAAAAGAAAACAAATAGAAACTGCTAATTGAAATCTCCATAAAAATCTAAAATGTTACCATTTCATTCTAGCCCTATATCAATTGTCTTTGAGTATCTAAATATTTACTTCGTATAATTTAGGATCCCTCCATATAAGAAGTTTCCAAAACTCTGTTGCTTTTATAAAAATGTATAAAAAGTGAGTCTTGTTACCTATTCGCATTCATGTTAACAGTCTATTTATAAATTACTATGCAGCACTCTCACTCTCAAAGAGAAGGATATATAGTCCTGGTGTGGCACGTAGGATAAGCACTAGATTGCTAACCGCAAGGTCGGTGATTCAAACCTAGCAGACACTCCTTAGACAGGGTCACTATGACAAACTAGATGGCACTTAACAACAAAAATATCAACTTACAGGTCATTTCATATATATAAAGGAAATTCTTTTTTAAAGCTATAGAGATTCTATTTTAAAACACACCATTTTAAAAGACAAACTATCACTACAATTACAAAACCACATAATATTTACTAATAAACATTTTCCCAAATATCAATAGTTATTTGGGAAATAGTTAGGAATCTAAATACTTAGAAGTCTAAATAGTTAGACTTCTATTTAGGTAACGTAACTCTTTACCACATAATTCCCAGGAGATCTGTCTGAAAGCAGAGCATGTTTTAATTTAACTGGCTTTACACCTAGTTGGGGATTTCTGGTGTGGTAGTGTAGGTTAATGAGCTGGACTGCAAAGTACATTTGATCTGCAAGGTCAGTGGTTCAAGCTCACCAGTCGCTCCTTGGATACCCTATACAGGATCACTATGGATTGGAACTGACTTGACAGCACTTCACAACAACAACAGCAGCATGCCTAGTTGGAGCCCTGGTGGTGCAGTGTGCTTTGCATTGAACTGTTAACTGAAAAGTTGGCTGCTAGAATCTACCAACGGCTCCATGGGAGAAAGATAAAGCTGTGTCCTTAAAGATTTAGTACCTCAGAAACCCTATGGAACTCTCAGGGTTGCTAGGAGTTGAAACTGACTCAACAGCAAAGAGTGTTTTGTTGTTTTTGTTTTCTTTTTTAATGCCATGCTATCCCCAGCAAGATGGATTGGCAAAATCGCAGCCTCAACGGACTCAAGTGTGGCAACAATTGTGAAGTTGACCCAGGACCAGGCAGTGTTTCATTCTGTTGTGCATAGGGTTGCTATGAGTCGGTACTGACTTGATGGCACCTAACAACTACAACCCATATATTATTCCAGAGGTGCCAGGGATCTCTAATTCAAGAGGGAATATGACAATCTGTTTTAGCATATCCATTATATTTAAATGATTATATGTATGAGGTATGTTTTTCATATATTAATTATTTTCTTAGATTGCATCTATAATCCTAAGTATACCATTACTTCTTGAAGTTTTAGGGAGCTTCCAAATTTTATAGAGGAAGCATAAGAACACTTTTTTTTAAGTTTTTTTTTTTGTGTGTGACGTGAGTGATAGTTTACATGGGGGAACATCAATTTTACACTTATCCTATTGTATTCGTTTCTTGCAATTGTTACAATCCCCTGCATCCTTCATCATTCAACAGTATTTGCTTCTTTTCCACCTGTTGTTGCTGTTTTTGGGGATGTGCACGAAAATGCTAAGAAATATACAATTATTCAAACACCCAAGGGCACACCCTGCAAGCCTACCCCCCAGCTGCCATCACACATCCATCCCCTCTCCCTCCATGAGTCTAGAGTCCTCAGCTGCTCTGTCTCTCCATGTCATCATCTCTGCCTACATCTCTGGCATAGGATCCCACACTCTGCTTCTACTCTTCTCCCTTGATGGTCCTAGGGACCTCCACTCCGGAACTGTAAGATCGACCACTCACCCCTTTGTGCTACAAAACTTATGCCTTTACAGTTGCCACAATCACAGTTAGTCATGATAACAAATACTCACTATTGTATCAAAAGAGTCTTGTCCCCATCTCCTTTCACCAGACCTGTCTAGACAAGATGAAAAGCACTCAGTGGAGACCCTACCTTCCGCCACACTCTGAATCCAAACTTGCCCTTGAAAACTTGTAAGCCAGTCACTTCTTGCCTTTACAGCTCCCCCTCCCCCATTTTAGGTAGCCAATGTCTAAGTTGCCCATCCCTATCAACCCTGTGTACAGAGGAAATGGGAATGATCCTTGCTCTAAAGATTCTTTCCCTCTTGGTTGGTATTTTAAGCTACTACATCCATAAGCATAGGTCAAGTTCATCTGATTGTAGTGAATTATACTTGTTTTCTTTAAAAAGAAAATTTTTTTTTTTCTTTTCCTTCCTCTAGTTGGGTTCTGAACATCCAGCCATTGAAGCTAGGTCCAATGGGCACTATCTGCAAGTTTGCACATTCTTGAGCATATCCCCTCACTTCATATCATCTGGATGCTTCACTTTCAGTTCTAGCCCTCTGTGACCATGTCCTTGTCCATGGGTTCTGGATTCCTCAGGTCTCACGGTACTTTGGGCCAACCAGCTCTCACCATACTCCAGGTCAATAAGAGACTATGAAACGTGATCGGATTCAACCCACCTCTTCATTGCTGCTTGTAGACCAGCGTGGTCACCAGCAAGCTTACATGCTTGCTTGTGTATTCCCTTTGAGTTTCAGTCTTGAGAGGGTGAGAAGAACACTTTTAAAGAATGCATTGGAAAGGCTAACATCAAATTTGCAGAAAAACAAATAGACTCAGACTTAATATTGTTGTTGTTAATTGCCGTTGGGTGGTTGCCTACTCACAACTGTTCAGTTTGACCCTACATTGAGATTCAAACCAACCTTGAGTTCCAATGCTTATCCTACAGCTAAACACCAGGAATCCAACTTTAATCTCAGTAGTCTTTAAATAAATATTCCCCCAACCAAGCTACTTAATCTGTTTCAAAGATCTGGAAGCTCACACACTCACACCCAAGACTTTAAATAGGTAAGAAGGATTATAATTGAAATACATCCTCTAGATTGTCTTTTGAAGAATACAGGTTTAGAATAAGTGAAATGTGTGAAGACTAGAAGCCTTCAACAGGCAGCTTACTTTCAGGAACTGTAAATCTACATGATAATTCTTTACAAGTACACATGACAAATGTTCAGTGTGACTATGATGTAATATTTAATAAGTCTATAAATATGCAAAAATATTTTAATATCTCCCACTATTGATAGCGTATACTGCATTTAAATTTTATTAAAATACTTAATTCTGAGTCTAGAAACTGAGTTTTATTTTATAGGCCCTGGGATACATGCTATATTAAATTATCCTTACAACTTTCATAGAATATGCTCTTCTGTTCTATGTGATGTAAAAAAAAAAAAAAAAAAGTGCCCCAAATCATCCCTCCCACAGCACTCCCTACTCAGCTAGGTTTGATCATTTATTGGATTGGTCAGACAGAACTCAGAAACCCTACGCATAATTTGGGAGTTTATTAGGGAAGTTGTTGCTATTGTTGTTAAGTGCTGTTGAGTCAGTTCTGACTCATAGCAACCCTGTATAGGGTTTATAAGGAATGGCTAGTGAGCTTGAACTGCTGACTTTGCGATTCAAACCGACTATGCAGTCCAGGGCATGATCCCACTGCACCACACCAGCACTCCATTAGGGAAGTTAACCGGTCACAATTCAGAGTCATAAATGCTCAAAACACAGTTCTTCTAGTCAGGAGACCCTCTCCTCGGCCATGCCCGCAGGCACGTTTCTCTCTGCCCAGACAATACTACAAAGCTGCTTTAGAGCTGCTATTAAATCACCAAAGGGCATTCCGTTCCTCTATAAGCCTCAGCCCAAAGACTCTATCCTTTGTTAGTCTATCCCTTAATGAAAATGTTAACAACCATTCACAACTGAATCATATCATTCTATCAGTATCTTCGGCCACCTTCTCTTACCCAGACTCATCAGGGAAAAAATGTTTGATGGGATTTACAAAGAATGGCGCTATAGGATACTACACTAGACCATGAAGTCAGCTTGAACCAGAAAGTCGGCAGTTCAAACTCACTTGCCATTCCTCAGAAACCCTATGCCAACTCAACGGCACTTAACAATAACAACAAGTTATTGTTAAGATATAATAGAAAAGTTGTATGCAGTAATTCACTGCATATATGAAAATATTGTGCAAGATTTATAGTGTTCAATGGGCTTAATATTTCACATCAACAGCTTTTTTTCTCTGTTGCCATGTCTTAAGTAATCCAAATTCAAAACCACCTATTGCTATCACTATTTGCTAAAAACCAATCCCAAAACTACAAGCCACAAGAAAAATTAATAGATTTGACATTTAAGTTAATGATTCATTTTTAATATTGTATATTGTTTTATTGTAAAAATATTAATAACACAACATTTGAAATGCAATATTTCTCACGTATGCAATTAAGTGAGATCAATTACACTAAAAGACTAATAAAAGGTCCCCCAAAGTCTGCTGACCATTGGTAGGAGAATATATATAAACGTCTAAAATAATACTGGATGATATTGAGTGCATCAAAAGAACATGGAAGGAATACACAGAATCACTGTACCAAAAATATATGGTTGATATTCAACCAATTCAAGAGGTAGCAAGTGACCAAGAATTGACAGCACTGAAGAAAGAAGTCTAAGCTACACTTAAGGCAGTGAAGAAAAGTATGGCTCCAAGAATTGATGGAATACAAATTAAAATCTTTCAACAAACTGATGCAGCACTGGGAGCCCTCACTCATACACACCAAGAAATTTGGAAGAAAGCTACATGACTAACTGGCAGGAAAAGATCCATATTTGCGTCCATTCTAAAAATAAGTGATTCCATAGAATGCAGAAAATAATGAACAAATATCATTAATATCACATGCAAGCAAAATTTTTCTGAAAATAATTCAAAAATGGTTGCAACAGTACATCAAAAGAGAATTGCCAAAAATTCACACTAGATTCAGAAGAGGGCATGTTGCTATTAGTACCATCCAGTCGATACCAACTCATAGTGACATTATGTACAACAGAACAAAACACTGCCTGGTCCCATACGAACCTCACAATAGTTGCTACACTTCAGCCCATTGCTACTGCTACTATGCCAATCCATCTCTTTGGGGGTCTCCCTCTTTTTCACTGACCTTCCACTTTGCCAAGCAAGATGTCCTTCCCCAGGGACTAGTCCTTCTTGATAATATGTTCTAAGTATGAGAGACAGAGTCTTGCCATCCTGATTTCTAAGAAGCACTCTGGCTATACTTCATCCAACAGAGATTTTTTTATTTTTGGCACTCCAGAGTATTTTTAATATTTTCTTTCAACACCATAACTCAAGTGCATCAATTCCTCTACAGACTTCCTTATTCGTTGTCAATGAATGTCACATGCATATGATATTATTAAAAATACCATGGGTATTTTGGGTCGGGGCACCTTAGTCTTCAAACTAAAGTGCTCTTCAGCACTTTAAAGAAGTCTTTTCTAACAGAATTGCCTAATGCAATATATTGTTTGATTTCTTGACTCTGCTTCCATGAATGTTGATGGTTGATCCAAGGAAAACAAAGTCTTTGACAACTTCGGTCTTTTCTCCATATATCTTGATGTTATTTATTTGTCCTGTGGTGATGATTTTTGTTTTCTTTATATTGAGGTGAAGCCCATACCACAGGCTGTGAGCTTTGATCTTCATCAGTAAGTATTTTAAGTCCTCTTCCCTTTCAGCAAGCAAGATTGTATCATCTGCATATCGCAGATTATTGATGAGTCTCCAATCCTGATGTCACATTATTTTTCATATAACCCAGCTTCTCAGATTATTTGCTCAGCATACAGATCAAATAAGTATGGTGAAAGACTACAATCCTGGCACACACCTTTTCTAATTTTCAACCATTCAGTGTTCCCTTGTTCTGTTTGCACAACTATCTCTTGGTCTATGTACAGTTTCTTCATGAATATAAATACTCAATATTCTGGAATACTCATTCTCCACAATGTTACCCATAGGTTGTTATGATCCACACAATCAAAAGCCTTTGCATAGTCAATAAAGCACAGGTAAACATCTTTCTAGTATTCTCTGCCTTCCACCAATATCCATCTGATATCAACAATGAAATTCCTCATTCCATGTCCTCATGTGAATCTGGCTTGAACCTCTGGCAGTTCCCTGTCAATTTACAGTTGCAGCTATTTTTCAATTTTCTTTAGCAAAATTTTACTTGTCTGAGACATTAAGAGAACATGGGAAGACGTATATCATTGTTGACATTGGATGGATCTAGGCTGAAACAGAGAATACCAGAAAGATATTTACTTGTGCTTTATTGACTATGCAAAGGCTTTCCAGTATATGGATCATGAAAAATTATAGACATTGCAAATAATGGGTATTCCAGAACATGAATTGGGTTCATGAGGAGCCTGTACAAAGAACAAAAAAGATTTATTAGAACAGAACAAGGTGATACCTAATGGTTTTAAATCAGGAAATTGTGAGCCAGGGTTATATTCTTTCATATTTATTCAATCTGTATGCTGAGCAAATAGTCAGAGAAGCCAAATTATATGAAAGTGAATGTGGCATCAGGATTCAAGAAAAACTTATTAACAATCTATGATATGCAGATGATACACCTTTGCTTGCTGGAAACAAAGAGGACTTAAAATACTTGCTGATGAAGATCAAAGACCACAGTTTACAGTATGGATTGAATCTCAATGTAAAGAAAACAAAAATACTCACAACTCGACTAATAAATAGTATCATGACAAATGAAGACTGACGTCAAAAACTTCTTTTTTAAAAAAAATTTTTGATCCATCAACAGTCATGGAAGCAGCAGTGAAAAAATCAAAAGACATATTACATTATGCAAATCTGCTGCACAAAACGTCTTTAAAGTGTACCAGAGCAAAGATGTCAGTTTGAAGACTAAGGTGTGCCTGATCCAAGCCATGGTATTTTCAATAGCTTCAGATGCATGTGAAAGTTGGACAACGAAAGGAAAACTTGAGAAGAATCAATGCATTAGAGTTATGATGTTGGAGAAGAATATTTAAAGCACCATGGACTTACAGAAGAATGAAAAAAAATCTGTATTGGAATAAGTATAGTCAGAATGCTTCTTAGAAGCCATTATGGTGATACTTTGCCTCTTATGATTCAGACGTGTTGTTAGGAGGGACCAGTCCCTGGAAAAGGATATCATACTTGGTAAAGTGAAGAGTCAGTGAAAAAGAGGAAGACTCCCAGGGAGATGGCCAGGCAGTGTAAGTTGGAACTCACTTAAGGGCACCTAATAACAACTGTTGTTGTTGTTGTTGTCAGGTGCCATCGAGTCGGAACCGACTCATAGCGACTCCATGCACAGCAGAACGAAACAATGTTCGATCCTGGGCCAACC
>NW_006408613.1:4642774-4644091 GCF_000296735.1 Chrysochloris asiatica | reverse complement strand
CCAAATAATTCTCCCACCTACCTATTAGTATATTTGTGGAGATCTTTTATTAGTTTTGTGGTGATGGTAGTACATGATTGGTATAATTGAGTTCACTAAATTGGATACTTGAAAAATGTTGAATTGACAAAGGTTTAAAACCTCTAAAACAATGAAGATATTATTTTTGGGCACTGTAGGATAAGCCCTGGACTGCCAACAGCAAGTTTTCTCCTTGGAAAACTTGCAATGGGTTGCTGTGACTAGGAACTGACTGGATGACACTTAACAACAACAACCAGGAAATAATCATATAGGTAAGATCTAAAATCTGTGAGGAACTCTATAAATAAAAAAATTTTTAATTCAAATTGGTAGGTAATAGAGTGAATTCTTAATAAATATGTAAATAGATTCCCAGATCCATAAATTATCAGACAAATGCTGAATCTGCTTTCCCATCTGATCAAGGTGCGGAGGGCATTTTAAAGTTGCATAGAATCAAGTGTTAGTGAGAATGTGGGTGAGTCTTGTAGCATCCACTGCTGACAGATGTGTACCCTGACACAGTCATATGGAAATACAGACTAGCATTATTTATTGTAATTATGTATGTACTCAAGATCCATAATCCCACTGCTGAGCATATTTCCCAGAGAAACTCACCCTGGTTCATATTACCATATTTATTATCACATTGATTTTATGGCATGTTTTTATAGCCAGATGATGCTATAAAAATAAAAGTGGTCACTTAATATATGAAATAGTCAGAATGTTTACCTGCAAACTAACTCAACAGCACATAACAGCAGTAACAACCTGGCTGAAGTAGAGTTGATTTACTGAATGGGGCTGAGTGGTTTACAATATCTGCAGGAGAGCCCGTGAGAAAGCCTGGATGGTAATAGAGCCACGGCCAAGAAACAACTACACTGTGCTGTCTCCTGGTACCACTGTCTAAACCACAGCTGGTTCTGTGGCACCCACCATATGCCACTATACCAGAGATGCTGGAGATTCCACACCAGAAGCTCTGCCTCTACTACCCTCAACCAACACTCCTTTAGGTCTTGTGTCACCAGAAAATGCAGTCCGAAGGCCTTCTTCTTCACTTACCAATAGCTGGCAAATGGACAGATGTATCTGTAAGACGTCGTCGTCGTCAGGTGCCATCGAGTAGGAACCAACTCATAGCAACCCCATGCACAGCAAAACGAAACAATGTTTGATCCTGGGCCAACCTCACCACCGCTGCCACACTTGACACCATCAATGATGCCACCTGGCTGATCCATCTCGTTGGGGGTCTTCCTCTTTTTCTCTGACCCTCCACCT
>NW_006408613.1:4604278-4641141 GCF_000296735.1 Chrysochloris asiatica | reverse complement strand
AGCAAGGTTGTATCATCTGCATATCGCAGGTTGTTAATGAGTCTTTCTCCAATCCTGATACCATGTTTTTCTTCATATAACCCAGCTTCTCGGATTATTTGCTCAGCATACAGGTAGAATAAGAATTATGATGAAGTCAAATCTCTGGTCTTAAAGTCTGAGAATAGACAATGACTAATAAGATTTTGAAAAATTAAGCAAATTATCTTGAATAATTACAATAAATATTAAAGGAGATAGGAAGTATCCAACTTTAAAAAGAAAATGTGAGATCCATTTTAGGTATTGATTTTCCCTGTTTATTCCATATAGCTACTCTTCCATCTTTATGAAGATGCCATAATGGGACAGTACTTAAGCATTGGCTGCTTACTGAAGGTTAACGGTTCAAACCTACCAGTCACTTTGCAGAATAATAGACCTGGTAGTCTGCTTCTATAAAAATTACAGCCCATGCAACCCTATAGTGCAGTTCTACTCTATCGAATAAGTTCGCTAGAGTCAGAAATGACTAGATTACAACAGGTTTAGTTTTGGGGATTTTTCCTCATCTTTATGAGGTTGCATTACTTTCTTGGGTTATGCTTTGTTTGTTTTTTTCTTTTACTGTGTTTTATTTTCATTTTTTTATACTTGTTGCAATTGAGTATTTGTCATAGTTGCAGCTACTTAGGAATAAGTTATCATCCAGTAAAATCTTATCAACTTGCAACCATAACTGTAATAGGAAAAGTCACAACAAGATTTCCATAAGTGAACCTGCAGAAGGATCATTAGCATTACTTATCTGAGAGTTTGTCATACTAATGTGGCTTGTGTGTTGCTGTGATGCTGGAAGGTATGCCATAGGTAATTTAAATACCAGTAGGGTCACCCATGGTGGACAGGTTTCAGTGAAGCTTCCTGACTAGACAGATCAGGAAGAAGTAGAGGGGGACCACTTCTGCAGGATTAGTCAATGAAAACCTGATGAATAGCAGTGTAACATAGTCTGATACAGTGTCAGAAGATGAACCCCTAAGGTGGGAAAGCACTTAAAATATGATTAGGGAAGGGCTGACCTCCTCAAAGTAGAGCTGACCTTAATGAAATGAATTTAGTAAAGCTTTCAGGACCTTCATTTGCTGATGGCTCTATGAAGCAGGACCTTCAAAGCTCAAAATGAGCAGAAACAGCTACAAATATCAATCAATAATGGGAATGTGGAATGTAAAAGTATGAATCCAGGAAAATTGAAACATCTAAAATGAAAGGGAACACATAAAAATCAGTATCCTAGGCATTAGCAAATGGAAATGGATTGGCATTTGCAATTTTGATCAATCATATGGTTCACTATGTTAGCATTAGCAAATTGAAAAGGAATGAGGTTGCATCCATTGTCAAAAAAAGCATGTCAAGATCTATCTTGAAGTACTATATTGCCTGTGATAAGATAATATCCATATGACTACAAGGAAGACCAGTCAATGCCATTATTTAAATTTATGCACCAACCACTAAAGCCAATGACAGTGAAATTGAAGAATACTACCAACTTCTTCAGTCTGAAATTGATCAAACATGCAATCAAGAGGCAGTGATCATTACTGGTGATTGGAATGTGAAAGCTGAAAATAAAAAGGAAGGATCAGTTCTTGGAAAATATGGCCTTGGTGATAGAAGCAATGCTGGAGATTGCATGGTAGAATCTTGAAAAACCAATGATTTCTTCATTGCAAAGGCCTTTTTTCTACACTTTAAAAGATGACTAAACATGTGATCCTCACCAGATGGAATATACAGGAATCAAACTGACTATATCTGTGGGAGGTGGTGGTAGTATGCTGTTCTGACTCAAAGTGACCCTCTATAGTGCTTCTGAGGCTGTAAATCTTTACAGGAGCAGAAAGCCTCATCTTTCTCTCAAGTAACGACTGTTAGTTTCAAACTGCTGACCTTTAGGTTAGTAGCCCAACTCGTAACTACTACCTACCAGGGCTCCTTAATATCATCAGCCCAAACAAGGCCAGGGGTTGACTGAGGAACAGATCATCAATTGCTCATATGTAAGTTCAGGCTGAAGCTGAAGAAAATTAAAATAAATCCATGAAAACTAAAATATGACCTTGAGTATATCCCACCTGAAACTAGAGATGGTCA
Organism: Chrysochloris asiatica; assembly: GCF_000296735.1. Classification (NCBI taxonomy): domain Eukaryota; kingdom Metazoa; phylum Chordata; class Mammalia; order Afrosoricida; family Chrysochloridae; genus Chrysochloris; species Chrysochloris asiatica. The sequence goes on along the minus strand of NW_006408613.1, from coordinate 4,638,999 downwards.
TAAAGAGAACTTGAAAATATCAAACCTTCATTTTTAAGTCTAGACACTATGAAGTTAGGTTTTTAGAGAAAAACTAACATGTTTTGAATTTATATTTAAGAAACTTTCTATTACATTTTATTCATACTTATATAATGTAACCATTGTTGTTGTTGTGATGTGCTGTGGAGTCATTCCGACTCATAGCGACCCTGTACAGGGTTTCCGAGGCTCTAAATCTTTACAGGAGCAGAAAGCTTCATCTTTCTCCTGAGGAACAACTGATAGTTTTTAACTGCTGATCTTGAGGTTAGCAGCCCAATTCGTAACCACTATGCTACCTTAATGATGACAAATTAGTAAGCAATGAATTAAGAAAACACTGAAAAGAAATTATCCATTCAGGGAGAAATTTCTGGAATATTACTTTTATGAAGCATGTGACCAGCTCACTCCTGCAACGCTGGATGGGAATGCCATATTGATATTGTTCATTTAACTTGAAGGTGCATATGGGCAATGTTTATCTTTGTGCTCATCCAGAAGATACCTTTAAGTAAGGAAGTTTATAGAACAATGGCATATGGTTATGTTGTTGTTGTTAAGTGCCATCAAGTCAGTTCTGACCCGTAGCAACCCTGTGTAGGGTTTCCAAGGAGCAGTATAGGAATGCAGAAATAGAGTGGTAAACTAGAGTGGACATGAAAAAAAAAAGTGGATGACATGCATGAGTGCAGTTTAGTTTAAAGGAGCTTTTCCTACAGAAGTATTGGGAGCCTGTTTACTGAAATAATGTGCTCAAACTGATCATATGCTTTTTAAAAACTGATTTGAAAATGGATTTTATATAAATAATTATAAAATGTCTAGATAGTGATGCATCGATCTTTTAACCTCTGTCAGGCTAGGAATCTCTGAGTGTACTTCCTCAATAACTACTTCTTTGATCAATTTATGCCTGGAAGTAGGGAATTTCTAAAATATGAATTAGTTGTAGAAAGTCTCATTCATTCATTTGTGCCTCCATAACTCTACAAATATGTACTGATCTAGGTTTTTGAGTCACAAGGATAAACAGGATAAGGTCTATGCCTGAATGGAGCCAGATTTCTAATAAGGGGGCCAAACCACAAGCAAGATAAAATACATGATGTAACTGAATATTCATGAGAGCTAAAAAGAAAAAGAAAATATGCTATGTGCAGAAGTAGCAGATATGGAAAGGCGTTATAGAATGCCATCTTCTGATATATAATACCAATAACTGTATTGTATATTATTTTATAATATGGAAAAGATGTGACAGAGACCTGAATAATGTGTGATAATAAGGCATATAAAGATCTGGGGACAGAGCTAGCCAGAACAAAGGTGACAACAAGTGTAAAAGCTGTAAGGTGGGAATAGGCTTGGCTTGCGTAAGGAAGAGCAAGAATGCCAAATGCTCAGGAAAAAGTAAAAGATAAGAAATATGGTCCAAAATAAGGGCAGAAGGATTGATCTTAACCTAGATCGTGGAAAATTTGTAGGCTAGCATAGGGAGTTTGGATTCTATTCTAAGTGAGTTAGCAGGCTACAGAAAATTTTGAGCTGGAGAGTGATAGGGACATTTGTGGAGTCATTCTTAAGGTCAAGTTCTCAATATGAAGATAAAAGTCAAAAGGTAAGCTTTATGTTAGGTCCTCTCAATTATTTTAAAAGTTTATTCTAGTTTAACCTTTAGAGTGGAGTGCCAGTTAAGTTCCCAAATCAGAAAATTCTGTATTTACTATTGTGTGTCATTGAGTCAGGTCCAACTCATAGCGACCCTGAATAGGGTTTCTAAGAGTGACAGGTGCATTTGGACAGCCAACCTTGCAGTAAGCAGTCCAGTGCTTATACTAAAAATACACACTACTTCCTCTTAAAATAAAATGGAGTGTAAGCACTAAGGAGGTTGCTAGAAGTTCTGGTACCCTAAGTATTAGCAAGGTACCTACAAGCCCTCAAGAAGGTAGTGAAGGTCTTAAAGTTTGAGTACAGTATCTCTGTTAGGAGCTCTGGTAGCGTAGTGGTTACAAGGCTGGCTGCGAACCTCAAAGTCAGCAGTTCAAAACTACCAGCGGTTCCACGGGAGACAGATGAGACTGTGCAGGGTCACTATGAGTTGGAATTTAACAACAACAACTATCTCTATTGAGCCTAGGGTCTGATGCAGGGTAAAGGGTTAGGTGACAACTGCTGGGAGTGTACAGTTTCCCCACTAGCACCTAGGAAAGGAGAAGATACCTCCAGGCCAAAGGACAGTCTGGGAAGAAACTTTAAAGGTCCAAAGAATAAGGAAAAACAGTTGATCTTTAATGTTGTTGTTGTTAAGTACCGTGGAGTTGGTTCCGACTCATAGTGATCCTGCGCAGGGTTTCCTAGGCTGCAAATCTTTACGGGAACAGAAAGCCTCATCTTTCTCCCCTGGAACAGCTGGTAGTTTTGAACTGCTGACCATGAGATTAGCAGCCCAATTCATAACCACTAGCTACCAGAGCTCCTTTGATCTCTAATGGAGAGGAGCAAAAGAATGTTTTGCAAAGGCTTTGATGAAGAAAGGGGTTAAATCAAAGCCTATGTCCTCTGCATTGTCTGTTCTTGATACACATAGTTGGTGGACATCTCATTCTGTGTCAACAGGGGCTGCTGTATGTGTATTCCAGTGCTCTGACTTGAAAGTCAAAAGATGCAGAGATTACTGTTCAATGCCTGAATGATCAACAAAACTCAGTTAGTCCAACAAAAAAGTCATATCATAATCTTCATAACATGGTGGTGGCTGTGTGCTGTGGAGTCAGTTCCGATTCATAATGACCCTGCATAGGGTTTCCAAGGCTGTAAATCTTTATGGGAGCAGAAAGCCTCATCTTTATCCTGCAGAACAACTGGTAGTTTTGAACTGCCCAAAGGTTAGCAGCCTGATTCGTAACCACTACACTACCAGATCTCCTTCTTCATAACATAGATAGTAACAAATTACTAAAAAGAAAATTCCTTTTGCTCTCTTAGGTCTTTCTGATTCCTTGTGAGATAAAAGAGAAATTTTTATTGTTAATTTTATGTGAAGTTTTTTTTTTTTTCTTTTTAATTAATGTTATTATTTTCACTATCTTTACTATTATAGTCTGTGCACAGGTTCAAAAACTCAAGAGATTTTTAGCTAGTAATACTTTCATTTAAGTTTAGCTAGCAATTCCTGTTTGTTAAATGAGTCATAGTTATAAGCGGTAACACCATTTGAAAACACTTTTCTAATCCCTATTTAAGGAGATAGTTGTTATTAGTTTCACCTTACAGATAAAGAAACTGAGGCATAGAGTACTAAGTATTTTATTCAAGGTCACTTAATCATTCAACCATTATGTTGTCCTGCCTCTTAAGAAATGCTTACTCAGCCTGTCATATTCCAAAGTAAAAGAACCTTGACCTGGTACTGTGACTACACCACACAAAGCAATGATCCATGCATTTTCTTTTGCTTCCTGGTTGACTTTAAAGAACTGTTTTTATTACTGATTCCTAAATACGTCAATGAGCTCTTGACTAAAAGAATGAGCTATTCTGGACTGAATTATATGTTGCCTACCAAGAAAGAAAGCAAGAACACGTACCTGTTGTAGTAAAAATGTCACTTCTGCACTACTTAAATCAGTACTGTTGTTGTTGTTAAGTGCCGTCGAGTCGGTTCTGACCCATAGCGACCCTGTACAGGGTTTCCGAGGGTGTAAATCTTTACGGAAGTAGAAAGCCTCATCTTTCTCCCGTGGAGCAGCTGGTAGTTTCAAACTGCTGACCTTAAGGTTTGCAGCCCGATTCGTAACTACTACGCTACCAGAGCTCCTTTAAATCAGTACTAGTGTCCATTAATTAACCGAGTTTTTCGAGGCCACTCAGAACAAGACTGTGTTCTTAAGAGTTTTCAATGGCTGAGGGTAGAATTGTTGTCTGCTTTGGTCATTGCTTTGTCCTCAGCACCTAAAAGAACACTTGGCACTTTGTTGCTGTTAAGTGCCATTAAGTCTGTTCCCACTCATGGCAACCCTATATAGGGTTTCCGAGCAGCAGCTAGTGGGGTTTGAACTGCTGATCTTGTGGTTTGCAGTCCAGTGTTGATCCTACAGTGTCACACCAGTAAGTACTTTGTCATTGTTTGTTGATTGAACCTATCAGTCAATACTTCCCAATGATTGGCAATGTAGTCTGAATGAAAGTTTTATCACTTGGGTCACTATTCATTACAAATTATACCCTATTTGGGAGGCTACATACAATTCTGGAATCATTTACACATGGATTTCAACCACAAGCCCCCCACTTAAGTGTACTTAAGTCAATGAAGGCTGTTGTGTATGGTTGGGCAGGTTGAACTCTGCACAAGATGTATTTTGCAGACAGACAACAACCCCAGCTCTGCTCATCATGCTGTGGTCAGGCTGTATCTGCCAGTGGAAAGGGCACGTCTTATTCATTTGCACTAAACAGTGACTCTGAACAGGTTACCTAATCACTCTGAGTATCACTTTGTGATGTCATGTGCCATCAAGATAACTTTGGAGGACCATAATATACCTATCCTATAAATTTTTTATAAGACTTGAATAAGATAATATATGTACAATGACTAAAATCGTATTTCACAATGGTTTTAAAAGCTATTAATTTAGCTAGTAAAGTATTCAATAATTAAGTTTTTAAAAAGTTTTTGTGTAATTTTTTTCACAGAGAAGTTTTTGCTGAGAGCCGTTGAGTTGGTTCCAACCCAAAGCAACAAAATGCAAGCTGTTGCTAACTGAGAAGAAAGGGAATACCTATTTTAATTATCAAATTTATTTGTTAATTAGACTATAACCCAATTTATTATAGGATGATTTTGGTCTGTGTCTAAGAATACCTAAACAAGAAAAATATCCTGAGTTTTAAAAACACTGTAAAGTAAAACAAAAAAATAATAATTGTGTGTGGGGGGGGGGAAATAAAACAAAACCAGCAATTAGATTAACAGCACAAATGATGTGTTTTACCCATCTACCACCTATTTGGTAACAAAACAAATTTGCTGTGAATTTCTAAGTAATATGAAAATGGAGATATACTGACTTACACACCATCTAGAAGCTCAAATCAGACAAACTGACCAGATAATATTTGGTACTAAGAGCTAACAAGTATTTCATCCAATATGTCTTAAAAAGGACATGAATATCAATGTCATTTATCATACAACTGGAAAGAATTCACACTAGAATATTTTGCTATCCAACCTTCTCAGAAAATGCCATCATAATTAACCAAGATCCTCTTGTTGTTACTATTAAGTTGTTAATGCCACTGAGTCATTTCCAACTCATGTTGTTGTTAAGGTGCCTTCAAGTCTATTCAGACTTACAGCAGCCCTGGATATGTGCTTATACACGTGGGTCTCATCAGATAGAATGCACAAGAATCAAATTGGCTACCTCTGTTGGAAAAGACAGTGGAAAAACTCAATATCATAGCCCAAAACAAGACCCAGAACCAACTGTGGAACAGACTATTAATTGCTCATACGGAAGTTTAGGCTGAAGCTGAAGAAAATTAAAACAAGTTTGCAAGAGCCAATATATGATCTTGAACATATACCACCTGAATTTAGACCATTTGAAAAAGAGATTTGATGTATTGGCACTAATGACTGAAGAGCAGAGTGCTGTAGGATGACATCAAAATCATCACAGAAAGAAATCAAAAGGTCATTAAAAAGACTGGAAAAACAAAAATGGATGTCAGAAGAGACTAAGAAACCTGCTCTTTAGCACAAAGATGGAAGCCAAAGAGATGAAAAGAAAATTTCAAAGGCTAACTCAGTTAGACAAAGTCAAGTATTATAATCAAATGTGCAAAGACCTGGAATTGCAAAACTAAAAGGAAAGAACACACTCTGCATTTCTCAAACTGAAAGAACTACCGAAGAGCTTCTTACCATCACAGACTCTTGAAATATTTAGAACTCTCCCTTGATACTTAACAAATCATTCTAACATATTTATCATGCAATTACCACTCACCTCATTAGCAGTGTCTAACCTACTCTTGTGTTAATGCCATATAGTCAATACAATGCACAGACTACACCAGCAAAATGGAGTCCTGAAGAAAGGTTTTCAATGTGCCTCATTCATGAGCTCTAAAGAATTGAGCAACATTTACTTTTCTTTGTAAAAGTAATTTTCATTTCATCTTTCTAAGGAAACTAAAAAAAGTATTTTTTACTTTCTCATTGAGAGAAAATATAAACTTATGTGAACTACTTCCACCTAATTCATTTCCTCCAACTTTTGTTATAAGATCTTCACCTCAGACTGAAAAGGCAATGTTTGGTGGTGGCATTATATCTAGTTTTAAAAAACTCATCAAGCTTATTGTAAAAAAAAAAAAAAAAAAAAAAAAAAATTATCAAAATCATCAAGGGGAAAACAAGGTTGAAGCTCAGGGAAAGTTTAACACAATTATTTTTCGCAGAGGAAAATGCTATGAAAGAAACTAAAATAACAACTTCAAGTCAGGGACCTTCTTTCTCCATCCTTTGTTTAAAAATGCCTTCTTTTAATAACATTCCTCTTTCCAACAAAAAATAAATATTTTTAAGAGGGAAACAATTTTTTAATAATTTCTACAAATTAACAATAATATGGGTTCAATCTCTTGTTGAATGCATGATGTAAAAAACAAAACTGTTTTGCTCTATTGGTTATTATTAAAATATTTCGCTTGTGGGAAACTAGATGTGTATGTGCGTTATTAACTATGCAAAGGCATTCAACTATGTTGATCATAGCAAACTATGAATAACATTTCAAATAATGGGTATTTCAGAACACTTCATTGTACTCATGAAGAATCTGTACACAAAGAGGCATTTGGTAGAAAAGAACAAGAGACTAGGGAATGGATTTGGGCAGTGTTTTATTCTATCGTGCATCCTGTCAGCCTGAGCTGGAGTCCACTCAACAGCACCTAACAACAGTAACAGATGGTATAGTGGTAGACTGATAGACGGTGCTGGGCTTGTAAGGGGCCTGGGACTCCAGGACTTCAGGAGTATTGTGGTGGCCAGTGAATCACCGAAATGTCTGAATGATTGAAACATGTGACAAAAACAATTACTTTCGCATCACTATGTTAACAGAATGATCCAGACCCTTTAGGCATACCTAATCAAAACTACTATTTCTCCCTCCCCCCGCCCCTCCATTCATTATGACCTTACCTTTGCATCATCTCAGTTACAGAACCATTTTCTTCCCAGTGCATCTCAGAAAGCCAACAGCCATTAAAAACCCAGGTGTGGACCGCAGTGATTGCTGAACCTTGTTTATAATGTAACACTGTTTAACATTCTGATCTAACTTCTAACATTGTTAAGTGCTCTCAAGTCAGTTCCGACCCATAGCGACCCTGTATAGGGTTTCCGAGGAGCAGCTGGTTTGCTTAAACCACCGATCGTGCAGTTCAGATGACTTTGCAGCCTAACGCATTAACCCACAGAGATGCACCAGGGCTTCAACTTCTAAAATAGAATGTATCAAATGATCTCCATGCTCCTGAAGTTCTCTCAATGCACTGAAAATTACCTCTCTGCTTAACACGCAGGAAACAGACTGATGTTGCAGGAAAATAGACATGTTGTCTTATGGAGAATGCAGTCACCACGCCTTTAGTTTCCACGTGGAGGAAATTCCCAAGGGTTGTATTTCTCATCTCTGAATTCTATTCCTGTACCCATCCCCCTCTCCCCTTGGGTGAAGGAGGAAGGACTTAACTGAGTGAATTTGGGAGAAGCATCTTCCTTTTGGAGTCCCTGGGTGGTGCACAAGTTTAACTTGTTTGCTACCTGGAAACGTAGTGTTTTCAATCCATCCATAGTGGTGCTGTGGGTTAATGCGCCAACTGCAAAACCGTTTAAATTGCAAGGTCTGCAATTCAAGCTCACCAGCAGCTCCTCGGAAACCCTAAACAGGGTTGCTCTGGGTCAGAACCTACTCGACGGCACTTAGCAACAACAACATAGATGCCTCAGAAGAACGATCTGATGACTATTTCCAAAAAATCAGCCATTGAAAAACACTATGGCATACACGTCTACTCAGATATACATGAGGTTGTCACAAGTTGTAGTCCATAGGTTTTTGTTTCTGATTATGTTTTATCTTAATATTCATTCCCCTTACATGTGTAGGAAAGTCCATTCTGGGTTCACTCTCTTTATAAAAAAATTTTTATCAGATTTTTGGTGTATACAAGACAGGTTCCTTCCTATTCAATAGTTTCTATACGTAATATTCCGTTTATATCAGCATACACATTATTTCTGTTCTATTTCTTCCACTCTTATTAATTGACAATTACTTCCCCACAAACTACTCATCTATTCTTTATGGTAACTGTTGTTCATTTGCTCTCATATGGATCATTTTTTAAAAGGCATAGTTCTCAAGGTGAAATTCTTTACTTTTTTTTACCTAACCTGCTGTTTTACGTATTGAGTACTGCTATGATGGAAACACTACAAAAAAAGGCAGTTTTAACAAATGGAAGTTTACATTCTTACAGTTGATAAGGCTAGACGTCTTAATTTAGGGTGCCAGCTCTCGGAGAACGCTTCTGTCAGCTCTGAAGAAACGTCCTTCTTTTGAATTTCTACTTCTGGGAAATCCTCATTTGACTTACTCTCTTCCCCCATCACTACTTGCTTAGTTGCTTGTTTAATATCGTTTGTATCTCAAAAGAAGGAACCCCAATGGGACAATGGTTAAGTGTTTGGCTGTTTAACACCAAAAGATAGGGCAGTTCAAACCCACCAACCACTCCACGGGAGAAAGCATTTGAAGTCCTGTGGGGCAGCTCTTACTCTAACTTAAGTTTTTTGTTGTTGTTGAGTGTCATTGAGTCAGTTCCCACCCATAGCAACCATGTATAGGATTTCCGAGGAGTGGTGGTGAGCTTGAACCGCTGACCTTGCGCTTCAAACTGACTTTGCAGTCCAGCGCATTAACCCACAGCATCACACCAGGACTCCTAAAGGGACACTATTAGTTGGAATCATCTGGAATGCAATGGGTTGTATCTAAACAGAAAATGACTTAAGAAACCCTTTATACTAATGTTGTCTCAATAACATAACAAGACAAACCCATTCTCACTTGGGATTATAACCACAGGTATGCTTATCCACTGCCTTTGAGTTGATTCCAACTGATTGCAACCCTGTAGGACACAGGGTCCAGAGGCTATAAATCTTTACAGGAGCAGAAAGCCTTGTTTTTCTCCCATGGAGTGACTGATGGGTTTCAACAGCTGAACTTTTGGTTAACAGCCCAACACTTAACACTCTGCACTACTAGGGTTCCTTAATCACAGGTATGTTGTTGTTAAGTGCTGTCAAGTTGGTTCCAACTAATAGCAACCCTGTATAGAGTTGCCCTGGAGCGACTGGTAGGTTTGAACCATTGACCTTTAACCCACAGTGCCACACCAGGACTCCATAGAGGTTATATGTTAGGATTTACATCACGTATTTTTGGCAGGACACAATTCTTCTCAGGGATTTATCCGGTCTCAATGGGTCCAGTAAGTCTTTCTGGGTTCACTGTTTGCTGAACCTGCAAATAGAAACATTCTTCTGAAACTATTTATGTCAATTAGATTTAGGATGAGGCTTACAGTGGGTGGGAAAGTCTATCTAAAATTTGCAAATCCACTTAAATAAACTTAAAAACCATTGTTTCTTTCCTAGCCATTGTTGAAAATAAAAATGGTATTTTGGAACCCAAAGATAGGAATTGCCAACTTTATGTAATGTGGCTACTGACAAAACCTTATGCATCTATGATGTTTTTAGTTCAATCTGTTTGATTATTGTGCCTATTGTTTCAACTGGTTCTGAAGTTGGCAAGAGTACAGTAGGCAAAATTATATACTAGACCTCTTAAATGCCAGTAAGCACATACTTTTGAATTTTAAAATGAGGTTTTGTTCATGAAAAAACAAAGGAAGACCCAGCAAATGTGTTTGAATGCTTTTGCCTAACATGCCCTCTAAACACTCTCCAGCAGGAAAGTACGACAGTAGTCTCCAGGAAGCAGAGCAGCTACAGCTGGCCCGGAAGACAGACCAGGGAAGAAAAAGAGGAGACAGAGCAAAGTGCCTCTCATAATCAAAGGCACTTTAATACACGTGTATAAATATAAGTGACAGCCTTACTTAGAAAGTCTGAGCTAGACAAGGCTCAGGAATCATCCAGTTCAATGCTGAGTTACACAGAAAAAACTAGAAATCTTCTGACTCCCCAGCCCAGCCCATTTCCCATGATGGAACTCTTCATGGTTGAAGAACACTCTAGTATTCTACTGCTGAGAACAAATGAAAAACATACAAATGTAGCAAGGATTGGAGGAATACTGGCATTTTTGCATGTGTTTATTCATCTCAGCATAAATTGACACACGTACATAAAAAGGTTTTACAGTATTTATGCCTAGGATTACAAAACAGAAGTGTTAATAAATATGTTAGCTAATAACACGTATAATAACAGCTGACCTGAATTGTGCCTTAAACAGGTATACATTGTTTTTAACATAGGGCGACATTTTAGTGCTATTTGGTTTTTAAAAGCTTTGAATAGATTTAAACTCACATTAGAACACATCTAGCCCCCCTCCCTTAATTTAAATCAATTTGTGAAGCATGTATGAGATTTGTGAAGTGCCAACTCCTATGCAAGGGTACTGAATGCCACATAGCCCAGGTGTATTCCTGGATTTGGAAACAGTGAAATACAGTTGTCCTTTGGTATTCCCGAGAGATCTGTCCAATATCTTCTTGGATAACAAAATCCTCAGATGCTCAAGTCCTTTATATATATAATGGTATATTATTTGTATATAGGCTATGCACTTCCTCCAGAAATACTTTAAAATCATCTCTGTATTACATTGCCTAATATAATGCAAATGATATGTAAATAGCACTTTATGTTCCCTCTTAACCTTTGAGGGATTGTTTTGAACACTAAATTGTTTCCCCCCACCAATAATTTTTATTTGGTAAAATCTACTGCAGATGTGAAACTTGAGAATACAGAGGTCCAACTGTACATAATGTGGCTACTGACATCCGATGCATCTAAAATGTACATTTCCATTTTTAGTTCATATCATATCATCTCATGAATAATGATATTGCAGAACAAAGAAAAAAATTAGTAAATGGACTTCTTAATCCAAAAATAAAACTGTAAACTAGGAAAGCATCTAAAAATAATACTGAACACAAAAGAGCACTTTTGTTTACATTACTCTAATAAGATGTTAAAATAGATTATGTCCTGAATCTTAAGGCAAAAGAAGCTCAAAAACACATTCAATGTAAAAATCTTTTACAGAAAGTTACTTAACAGTGCAATAGAATAAATGACTTCTGCTAGAATTACTAAACTGACACTAGAAATTAACAGAAATGCAGTAAATGATTTGGTTCCTACTTATTTGCAGCAAAATTGATGCAGGTTAAGAGTTTTAATTACGTAACAAAATAATTTCCACAGCACTCATTTTCTTAAAGGAAAAGAAGCAGATGTCACCATAGACAGAGAAAACAAATAACTAAAAGTTCAAATCCAAGTTCCATAAAGCTGCCAAGAGTCAGTGTTGGGAGTGGTTCTCAAGGCAAAGAATAAAAACAGAAAATGAACAAGTTTTAAACTAGTTCCTTTGAGTTCCAAAGAAACCTTGCTTACAATACAAAAGTCATTGTTTGCTAACTAACCACCCTTTCCCCCCAAATACAATTGTTTTTTCATGTATTTGGAAATGTCAGTGTGCAGGGGTTACTTAACTATATGGGAATTTTGAATGAATGTCATAAATGAGCTGTACTCATTTTTAACTCACTTTTAGCTGATTGGTGATCAGGAATATTTTTGCAGCAACTGTTTGTTTGTTTTTTCAAAACAGTGCTGGATTCAGAATTAGAACACCACATTTATATGACCGAATCCTACTAGGAGCAGCAGAGCTCCAGTGGTAAGTCTCAGAGACTGGCAGAACCCCACCCAGCATTCTCCAAATGAAAGCTCTTTGAGTGTATGGCTCTTCAGTTCATTTAATTGATGTACACCCTGATGACTCCATACTCAGGATTGTTGTCAAATTGATCAAGATTCATAGCAATACTATGTGTTCAGGGTAGAACTGTGCTCCAGAGTTTTCTAGGCTGTGACCTTTGGAAGCAGATGTCCAAGCCAGTCTCCTTAGGTGCTTCTGGCTGGATTCGAACCACCAACCTGTCAGCTAGTAGTCAAGTTCTTAAACATTTGTGCCACCCTTCATTGGTTAAAAAACAAAATAAAACTGGTTATTAAGGTGTGCTAGGCCCTCTAGCATTTATTTGCCTTTAATGTGATATTACTGCTTGGAAATCCCCATGATATATAATATTGTCTACGTTTCAAAATTGGTTAGTTAGACACTCATTAGTTATTGATACTAATTCACTTCAGTCATCCTTTAGGTTTCCTGGTATACTTTGTTTTGAGAAGATAAGAGAAAAACCCTGGGATTCTGCTGCCAACCCCCACAGGAAGAGATGTGATGTCTAATACAGATATTCCTTTATTGCAGGAAATGATTAAATACTAAACAAAAACTCCAACTGGGCATGTTATTGTGTGACAGCCAATATCTGATATCTAATACATACTTCTAATAGCTTCTTATGTGAATGATTTTACTTTAGAACACTAATTTTGAAACAGTAAAAATCATTATTTTCAGTTATTGGTTATTGTAGAACAATATCTCAAGTAAAATCACAGTGATAATATTTTATGAATTTGATATTTAAAATATGAAAATATTAGTCTGGCCCCATTTCATATCAATGCCTTAACATAAATAATAAATTTCTAGAGAAAAAAAGTAATACGATATGAAATGTGCATTTTATTAAAAGAACATTATTTGTTGCCTTTGTTATAAGTATTTTTTCTAGTATAATTTCTCCAGTATACCTTTATAAAAGGCCAATAAAGTCAAGCAATACAAAGTCTGAATTTTTCTTTCCTAAGATGATTAACCAAGTTGCCAAGATACCCTCTCTCAATTCTTGAGTAATCCTTAGCAAGCATACAATTCACCAGAATACATTCTAACTGAAATCACAAATTCCATTCCTTTAGAACATGCATAGGATTCAAGATGAACATTTCTAAATATACTTAACTGATACCTTTCATAACCACCAAGTCTCAAAAAGCATAATGTATTTCCAAATCATCCACTGGTTTCTACAGAGATGACAACTCCAATCACTGGATTCACTAGCAAGTTAATATTAAGGTATGCATGATTTCATCCAATTATGTTACAGTAACTTTAAATATGTATATTTTTTAATAGAAGAAAATGAATGGGATTCAGAATCCAGATCCGTTAGCCTGCCTGTGACTATATATTTATTTTTACTCTTAATAAGTATTAAGTCTTCTCAATACATATGTGGAAAGTAAAATATTGTATCAAATAAGGAGCCATCAATTAACATGTTTTTAGTTCTTGCATTCTGGCATACTAAAGAGTTTCATGTTAATTTTATTGGGATATGGGAATTTGTAATTAGGTTAATGTAGCTTACTTACAAAATCACAAGAAAAATGTTATTTCCCATATCTTAATATGTCCACTACCATCCTGCCAGTTTCATGGAATGATGCTTCTAAAAATTAATCACCCTTATCAGAATTACAAAATACTTACTTAAAACACTGTAAGTGGTGGGTTCAAAATGGGTTGAGAGGTTTGCTGCTTTTAGAGCTGTCAAAAAGACACAATTTTACCCTTCCCTTTTTGTTTTCAGGAATATTTCAACCCATTATACAAAAATTAAAGTTGAGTATAGCTGGCTATAGGTTCCTCTTAAAATAAACAATCATCCTAGTCAGGAAAGTTTATCCATTCAAGATATGATCTTCTATAAGTATTTACTCGCCAAAGATTAAAAATACAAATAATGGTAAATCATCACTTTATCACTAACATTTCTTTGACTTAAAAATGTTAAATTAATCTCTGTTGAAGAGTGAGATGCAACTGTTCTTAATGTATGTGTCCACATCTAAGGTGTCATATCTGTAAAGGAAAACTTACAATGCTTACAGGGTAAAATATCATATTGGTAATCAAAGATTTTATCTTTAATATCTACTAATCTTTCTTTTCAGAGTTGACTCAACCAAAACTTAAAAATCAGTGGCATGAATTTACCCTAAATTAAAAAGATTTTAAGAGCTTAGTTATAATTTTAAATTTCTAGATAAAAAAAGAGAGAAAAGGAGTGTTTAATCTTCTTTAAGTGATTCTACTAACAGTTCATGTTGGCCCACTTTATAATCCTTATTTATTTCCATAACCCCTAGGTTCCTGCCTGGCATTCTAATCCTGTGGTAAGCAACCAAACCCACTGCCATGGAGTTGATTCCTATTCATAGTTACCCTTTAAGACAGGGTTTTAAAGTGTCCCATAGTGTTTCCAAGGTTTATGATCTTTATGAAGCAAACTACTTCATCTTTCTAGAGAAAAGGCAGGTGGATTGCTGACCTTTGGGTTAGCAGTCAAGCACTTTAACCACTGTGCCATCAGGGCTCCTTTGGTAAGCGACAGGTACTCTTCAAAACCTGAATCTGGCCTACTTAATTTCACTCCGGAGCTTGAGTACACCCTGGTTACATCGAGATCCCACGCACAGTAACTTGGAGCTGAAGTTTAATCTTTTGGTTCCATTGGCTTCTCCCTTAGGAATCCTATCTTATTTGAAAGGTTATCTAATTTGAACACATCCTACATCTTGTGTCCTCGACCTACTAAGCAAGGAGAAGCAAAGGGGAATGCAGAGGAGGGAAGCTGATTTTTAAATGGTATTGCAAAAATGTCTTCAAGGCCCTATGACAAGCTTCTAAATTCAAGACGTTAAAAATGATCCAGAATCCCCAGCAGCCTACTCCTACAACTCTCTCCGCCCTTTCACCTTCCCTTTCCCATTTTGAGATTTCAGCCCACGTGGGTTGTTTCCGTAGTCCCAGAGCTGACCTAGGGAGATTTCTAGCTGACCTCGGCCTTCCCTATGCAGTCCCCTGTTCCCCTTTGTCCAGCTTTTCAGGCAAGGTGAGCACAAATGGGAAAAGCACGCCTCGGGCATCGAACGGGGCTTTGAGCAATTCCAGCTCGAAGTTGCCCTTCTGGCCTCCATCGTCTCCAGGCTCTCCATCCTGGGAGAGGACAAAGCGCCAAGTGCCCGCACGGTTCACACAGTAGATGGTGCCTTCTAAGGCCGCGCACCGGAAAGGCTGTAGGCCCGAGAGTCCACCCGGAGGCCGCAGGTTCGAGGCACATTGACTCCACTGCTTGGCCAGGCAGTGATAGCGAAAGACATTGACCCCTCCGCTCGTAGCGGCCACCGCCTGGAGATCGCCGCGGCCCCCGCAAAGATCGAAGCGATAGATGAAGCCCTTGAGGGCCACCATGTCGGCTGACCGCTTGCGGCTACTACTACACGGGCACTCCTGCCACTCGTCGCGCCGGGGATCGTATTTGAGCAGACGGTAGAAGAGCGATCCCCCAGACACGTAAATCTCCCCGTTGCAGGTGGTAGCTTCGTGGGCTACAGCGAAGGCGCCCTTGGGCAGTGGGGCCACGGAAGTCCAGCGGTCGGTGCGCGGGTCATAGCGCTCGACGCTGAACAAACACTCGCCGCCTACAGCATATAAATAGCCGTCCAGGGCCAGCAGTTTGAGCTGCGAGCGAGGCTGGCCCAGGGGTCGCACTGTGCTCCAGCTGTCAGTCACCGGATTGTAGCAGAACACCTTGTCTGAGAGGCGGGCGCGCCCCTCGGGCCCCCCCTGCAGGATGCCCCCTGCCAGAAAGAGGTAGTTGTAGAGCACGCACATGGCACAGCCCTTGGCGTTGGCGCCCTCGGGAAGCCGAGTCAGGATCCGCCACTCTTTGTCCGCTTCCTGGTAGTAGTAGATGACAGAGTCGCTGTGGCCATCCTCGTCCTCTGAGAGAGTTCGGGCGGAGGGCGGCGGTGTGGACGGCGGCTCTCCGGGAGACTGCGCCGCGGAGGTGGCTGCGGCAGAAGGGCTCTGCGGCCGGCTGCTCTCCCGGCTCTGCGGCCGACTGCCCACACGCTCGAAGACGTCGTTGATTTCCGCCGCCAGGAGGCAGCCGCGGCCGCTCTGCAGTCTGCGTTGCAGAATGAGGTCTCTCTCCGCGCCGGTCAGGCGGCCATAGACGGCCGGCTCGCGCAGCACTTCGAGGTAGTGGTCACTCATGAAGCGATAGGCGGCCTCCCTGAGTTCACCAAGCCGCTGCTGCTTGGCCAGGCACAGTACCTGGTAGCAGTTGGCAAGAGTGATCTGCGTCCTCATGGCGTCCATGGCGCACTGCACGGCGCAGGGCATCTGCAGGAAGCGAGCGCCAGCTACCACCTCGGCGACGTTGTCCTGCCGCACATCCCCCATGCGCCCAGTGTACAGATAGTCCACCAGCAGCCGCAGCGCCACGTAACTCACACCCTTGATGCGCAGAATCTCCCGCGACGAACGCGCCCTAAAGTAATCGCTCTTGGCGGCCAGTACTGTTTTGTGCGCCTGGATGCGGCGTCCGGCCACCTCGATCACCAAGTCCGGTTCCTCCGCTAGCCCGCCGCCTGGCGGCGCACTGCTGGGATAACGGCCGCTGCCGCCCCTACTCTCCTCCCTGGCGCGGTTCGGCGGCGGCGCTTCTCCGGGCGGGCCTCCAGTCTGGACACAATAAGTGACAGGCGGAGGCTGCGGCGTTAGGCTCTCCCCCGGCTCCCTCGGCGCCGCCTCTTGCTGCGCAAGTTCTTCGGACGTGGCACTAGCGCTGCAAATTTCCCACTGACTCTTCACCACCCGGCTTCCTCCGAGAGAAGATGGGGAGGCTGGTATGTCCTCCGCCGCCGCGGAAGACGCGGTTGCACAAGACTGCGGTGGAGACTCGTCCCCGGAGCTGAAGCACAGGGAGGAGCTGAAACTGCATGGTGTTTGCGCTAGGGACTCAACGCCTTCTTTTCCGTTAATTCCGGTCCCCTGGTCCTCTTCATCTGTGTCCAGCTGCTGTAGGCTGCTCTCTCCAGAAGTCTCAAGGGCGTCTCCCTGACCCCCAGCCTCTGTACATACTCCATTAGCAAAGGCGCCCCCAGGCTTTGACCCACTAACGTTGTTGTCACCTGGGTAAAGCACACAAGGAACTACTGAGTTCTCCATGGTAGGGTTTTTTCTTAGTTGCTGCCCCCAGTTCAGCAGCTGTACATAATCGCCCTGACTCAGGCTGGTCAAGGTTAATCGTTACTCTAGGTTTTCTTGCTTCACGTTTTTTTCCTGGCACGTGATCAGATTTCACTTCAGTTTCCACACTTTTTGTTTGCTCACAGGCGGATCCCCTTTTGTCCTTCACACACTTTCTTGCAAAGAGGGGTGTGTCTAGTTCTAGATGCACTCTGTTCTGAACTTTTGAACCATAATAAATGTTAATGTTATATGGCTATCTACTAAGAAAGTCTTCATGAATTAGCCTCAATGCCAATTTGGTATTGGTTTAATTAAATGTACAGGAACGTCCTGGAACTACAATGGGTATTTCATTTATAGTTCGGTTTCTGTAGAATTGAGTTATCAACGTGTCTCTAACAAACCAGGGCATGCCACTTTTGTGAATCAATATTTACCCCGTTTATCACTTTACATTTGACTCTTCATTCCATTACATTTCAGCTGCCCATAGAGTCAACAAATCTGAGTCAGACGGAAACTTTAGACTCTTGATTTTTATCTCTTTTTCTGTTTTTTATAGAATCGCCCAGTGAGTTTTCATTTTGTGACTCCCATTTGTGATTCTGCTTTATGAAAGTATCTTTGTCCTATCCACACTTATCATCTGAGCAGAGAAGCAACAATCCATAATTCACTTGCCATGTGGGTGCTTGAAATAACAATTATTGTAATCATGTGAATGGTCTTCCTCATTTATCAATCATGAACCTTCCTTTGCAGTTTCCTTTGTTGGGATATCAGGTGTTTCCGTATCATTTCACCATATTTTTCTTGTTCCTGTTTATAGAAGAAAAAGAGAAAGTGTTTGAATTTAAACATTTTTCAACAGAATTATTTTGTCTTAGTAGAGCCCACCATACTTCCTTCCACATCTTTCAGGTTACAGAATGTAGATTTGATAGCAAAAGACATTCTCTGAATATTTTGATGACTAGGATTTTCATCTCTGGATATTTTGATGACTAGGATATAGAGGGAGCACTGGTGTGGTGCTAAAAGGTGAACACTGGATTGCTAACCACTAGATTGGTGGTTCAAACCCACCAGTTGCTCTGCAGAAATCCTAAACAGGTCACTATAAGTCAGAATCGTCTCAACAGCACTTAACAATATCAACAACAGGATACACAGAATTATTTAGGTATATAAAAAATGATGGCCGTTTAGTAGTCTTCCTGTGATTTTCATGACTATTAAGAGCCCAAGTCAGGCAATGAACATTACCAAAAGTTAGGGTCTTAAATATATTATGTTGTTATTGTTGCTAAGTGCCATCAAGTCAGTCTTCGACTCCTAGTGACCCTGTCTAAGGTTTCTGAGGAGAGGCTGGTGGGTCTGAGCCTTGTCGTTCAGATCAACCTTGCAATCCAGTGCATTATCCTGCAACACCACACCAGGACTCCATATATTGGGTTGGACCACATGAAATAGCTAGTTTTCATAGGCCAAGGGAAGTTAAATATCAACAATTCCATATTTTCAACCTAATAAAAAATACATAACCACAGTCTCAGGGAAACTAAGGTCATCTGGCATAAATATTCCACAAAACAATGTTCCACATCCTACTTAAGTGAGTAGTGAATGGAGAGCTAAACATT
The DNA here is from genome assembly GCF_000296735.1 of Chrysochloris asiatica. Lineage (NCBI taxonomy): Eukaryota > Metazoa > Chordata > Mammalia > Afrosoricida > Chrysochloridae > Chrysochloris > Chrysochloris asiatica. The sequence continues at coordinate 4,620,008 of NW_006408613.1, read as the reverse complement.
TGTGGGCAACTACTTGACTCTCTCTGTCGGTAGCAAAGAAAAGTAAAGAAAATCAAAGATGCAAAGAAATAATTTGTCCAAAGGATTAATGGACCATGTGAACCCCAGGCTCCACAACTCCTGAGACCAGAAGAACCAGAGAGTGCTCTACTACCAATGGTGACTGCCCAGAAACAGATCACAGTAATAGGTACTGGATAGACTAGGAAAAAAAATTGTGGAACAAAACTCAATCATTAAAAAAAAAAAAGACTAGACTTACTGGTCTGGTCTGGTAGAAACTGGTGGAACCTCGAAACTATATGGCTGATACCCTTGAAGTCCAGAATTTAACTCACCCCTGTGGCTTAACTTTCAGCCAACCAATAGGCCTATATTAAGGTGAACAATAACACCAGTGAGGTGCGCACTTCTTAAAACAATTAAGCCATATGGGATCAAAAGGGCAGCATTTACCCAGGGATAAAGCTCAGAAGGCAAAAGAGGATAGGAAGGAAGGACAAATGCACATGGTAAACACAGGGAGGAAGTGGAAGAATGCTACTGTGGGGATTGCAATTAATGTCAAAAATTAAATGTGTATGAATTGTTACATAAATTTTCACCCAAATCACATATATGTATATTTGTTGTTGTTGTTACATGCCATGGAGTTGGTTCCGACTCATAGTGACGCTGCATAGGGTTTCCGAGGCTGTGAATCTTTACTGGAGCAGAAAGCCTCATCTTTCTCCCATGGAACAGCTGGTAGTTTCGAACTGCTGACCCTGAGATTAGCAACCTGATTAGTAACCACTACACTGCCAAAGCTCCATATATCTTCAAAAAGTCCATGGAAAGAATCTCTTAATTATATTTTTCCATGAACTTTTTGAAGCCTCGTCATATATATATATATACAGGAGTCCTAGTGTGGCACTGTGGACTAATGTGTCACACTGTAAAGTACTTGGACCTGTATGGTCACCAGCTGCTCCATGGAAACCCTATATGGCGTCGCTATGGGTGGGAATCGACTCCATGGCATTTAACAACAACAACAACATATATATATAATTGCAATTTCCTTTTAATGAGAAAACAAAACAAACCATGACTAGGCTCTGTCAGTTTATAAACATGTAACATTTTTCCTTTACTTTTTTTCCAACCAATTATTTTAAATTTAGTTACAACAAATGTTTGGAGAAAGGCGCTGAAGGCACTTCTCTGGAATTGGTTTCCTCCAATGACATACATTGTGGATCCCCAGGGGATCCAATTCCTAAATCTGTTTAACTGGTTGTTCTTGAAATTGCTTATCTGATAAACCTCAGAGAAGCAATTCTCCAAATAACCCAAATGCAGCAAAAGAAATGTAGAAGCCAGAAAGATGTGTGTGGAAGGTAGATGGGGGTACCCACTTATGCCTGAATTAAAATAATGTAATTTGTAAATTGGCAAAACCTTCACTGAGACTCCCTAATCCACTGAATGGAGACTTAAAGGCCTTCTGAGTGTCACAAGGGGAAATCCAAATTGCATTTTCACTTTCTAAAGAAGAGAATGTCGGGGGTAAACAAACAAAAATCTACAAGCTACAATTCAGAGCTTGTCATTGCTGTATAGAATAGAAGGATGTGTTCAGCGTACAAATGAAATAGATCAAATGATACTAACTGCCCTTTACTCTGCATCACTCTTCTGATTTTATACTTCTCGTACAGATCGTGACCTAGTATCTAAATGCTCAGGGTTGAGCATTACATACCAGGTGGTTCTGCCCTTCCTACCAGTCACTGAAAAAGCTTCTCCATTATTCTCAAAAATTAGTGTTTTGACATTGGAAATTCAAGACATTCAATCCTCTCTATATGTCTGATACCTTCAAACAATGATATATGTATATTTATTTTTTGCATGCTCACTATGTGTAAGGCACTGTCCCAGGATACAATGTTAAGAAATTGTGAGAGTAACCTGAAACTCTGATCCATGGGGTGTGTAGGTCATAGACAATACTTAGCAGAACAGAATGCTCTTGAATGTTTACTCAGCTGTACACCACCCTCACTGTAATGTCCTGCTTTCCACTGGTGCTATAGTCAAGGAAATGGAAATGAACACTGGCTCACAGAGATGAGAGTGGAATGACAAATTGTAAAACCTTTAAAGATGTTACAAGGAAAGTTCACTGGAATTCTCCCAAGGGTTTCAGAAGTGTTTTTCTAGTGAGCTAAGTTATTCCAGGGAAAGTTAGATAAAAATTAACCCACCAAAACCCACTGTCAGTGAGTTCTTTCAGTTATAGCAGTATGCTTTAACCAGTGTGTCACTAGGACTCCCTAGATAGAAATTAAGACATATTCGAATATATTATTAAATATATATCAAACCAAACTCACTATGTGCATAGAGTCAATTTCAACTCATTAGCAACATTAACGATTCTGAGGTGGCAAATCTTTACAATCAAAGAAAGCCTCATCTTTCTCTCTTGGAACGGCTGGTGGGTTTCAATGCCAGCCTTGGTGTTAGCATTCCAGTGCTTATCCTACAGTGCCACCAGGGCTCCATATGAAATATACATGCATATACCTTAATATCTGAAATGAAATCAGAGAACTAGCTTGGTTATTTAGCTCATCCTTTTCATGCCTCGTCTGTAAAATATTACTAGAAAGTAACAGCATTTTTTTTTCTCTCCTTTTCGTCTGCTAAAAAAAAAAAAAAAACACAACACCTTCTAGGGTTTCTCTGATATCACTCTGATTAGAATGTGTAGAAAAGCCTAAGACCTGAGAAATAGCTCTGGTAGCACAGTGGTTACGAATCAGGCTGCTCACCTCAGGGTCAGCAGTTTAAAACTACCAGCTGTACTGCGGGAGAAAGATGAGGCTTTCTGCTCTTGTAAAGATTTACAGCCTCGGAAACCCTGTACAGAGTCGCTATAAGTCAGAACCAACTCCACAGCACATAACTACAACAACAACAAATCATCACAGATTGAATAAGGGAACAGAATAGAGCATATTGAAATGCTTAGTTTTAGAACTTTGTTCTTTAAAAATCCTTCAGAATCCGTCCCCGGAGAAGGACATCATGCTTGGTAAAGTAGAGGGTCTGCAAAAAAGAGAAAGACCCCCAACAAGATGAATTGGCACAGTGTCAGCAACAATGGGCTCAAGTAAAAATTGTGAAGATGGTGGATGACCAGACAGTGTTTTGTTCTGTTTATAGAGTTGCTCTGAGTTAGAACTGACTCCACAGCACCTAACAACAACAGAATCAACTTAAAGCTAAAAGAACCAAGGTGATAGTATGTTTTGTTGTCACTACGATGAAGAAAAATGAACTAAAAGATACATATAAATGATAAAATACGTATAAGATAGTGACTAGGCCGAGAGAATCGGTTCTTCTTCCAGCTACTCCAAAGAAAGTATAATTGTTATGTATCTCTAAAAATTGTGATTCTGGATTTACATCACCCTGGTGTGGTGCTGTGGGTTAATACGCTGAACTGCGAAGTCTGTTTGATCACAAGGTCTGCAGTTCAAGCTCACCAGCTGCTCCTTGGAAACCCTATACAGAGTCACCAAGAACCCGACTTGATGGCACTTAACAACACAACAACAACAACAAAAAGTAGTTATTGTAAGTATTCTTAAATTGTTTCCTCCTGAGGTATATTTCTAGTACAGATAATGATTTGGCAATACTCCATCCTCGCTTTCTCACCTTTCCCCATGTACCCCTAAGCATGTGTTACGAAGTAAGTGGGCAGGGGCCATGAAACAGCATAGCACAGTTATACCAATCCCACTGTGATCAAACTATATAAATCTTTTAGCAATCATTCAACAAGACAATCAGCTATAGGTACAAAAAATAATCGAAGGCAATGACTATCTGTTTACCATATATTCATTAAAATTGGTATTGGAACATCATCTGTGACTATGATGTCAAAACAGTGCCAAGAGCCATTTCCTAATGTTGTTGTTGTTAGGTGCTGTTAAGTCAGCTCTGACTCATAGTGACCCTATGCACAACAGAATGAAACGCTCTTCGGTCCTGTGCCATCCTCACAATTGTTAACACTTGAGCCCATTGCTGCTGCCACTGTGCCAATTCATCTCATTGGGAGTCATTCTCTTTTTGCTGACCCTCCACTTTACCAAGCACAATGTCTTTCTCCAGGGACTGGTACCCCCTGATTATATGTCCAAAGTATGAGAGAAGAAATCTCTCCATCCTGGCTTCTAAGGAGCATTCTGGCTGTACTTCTTTCAACACAGATCTGTTTGTTCTTTTAGCAATCCATGGTACTTTTAATATTCTTCTCCAACACTATAACTCAAATGCATTAATTGTTCTACAGTCTTCCTTATTCATTGCCCAATTCTCACATGCATATGAGGCTATTGAAAATGTCATGTCTTGGGTCAGATGCACCTTAATCTTCAAACTGACATCTTGCTCTTGAACACTTCTAAAAAGGTCTTGTGCAGCAGATTTGCCTAATGCCATACATCATTTGATTTCTTAAATGCTGCTTCCATGAGTGTTGATGGTGGATCCAAGCTAAATGTAGTCTTTGACAAGTTCAATCTTTTTCCAATTTATCTGGATGCTATTTATTGATCTAGTGGTGAAGATTTTTGCTTTCTTTACATTGAGGTGCAACCCATATTGAAGGCTGTGGTCTTTGATCTTCATTAAGTATTTTAAGTCTTTTTCGTTTTCAGCAAACAAGGTTGTATGATCTGCATATCGCAGATTATAAATAAATCGTCCTCTAATCCTGACACCAAGTTTTTCTTCATATAATCCAGTTTCCTGGATTATTTGCTCAGCATACAGATTGAGTAAATACAGTGAAAGAATACAACCCTGACACACATCTTTGCTAGTTTTAAACCACTCCATATCTCCTTGTTCTGTCCTAACAACTGCTGGTGTATGTACACGTTCCTCTCTTTTGGTGTATGTACAGGTTCCTCCTGAGCACAATTAAGTGCTCTAGAATACCCATTTTTCACATTATTATCCATAGCTTGTCAAGATCGATACATGTGAAAGCTTTTGCATAGTCAATAAAGCACAGATAAACATCATTCTGGTATTCTCTTCTTTCAGTCAAGATCCATCTGATGTCAGCAATGACATCCTCGTCTGAATCTGGTTTGAACCTCTGGCAGTTCCCTATCAATGTATTATTGTAACTGTTTTTGAATTAACATTAGTAAAATTTTAATTGCATGTGATATTAATGATATTGTTTGATGATTCCCGCATTTCATTGGGTCTCCTCTTTTTGGAATGGACACAAAATATGGATCTCTTCCAATCATTTGACCTGGTAACTGTCTTCAAAATTTCTTGGCATAGATGAGTGAATACCTCCAGTGCTGCATCAGTTTGTTGAAATATTTCAAATTGTACTCCATCAATTCCCAGAATCATGTCCTTTGCCAGTACTTTCAGTGCACTTTGGACTTCATCCTTCAGTAAAATTGGTACTTAATTACATGCTTCCTCTTGAAATGGCTGAATATTGACCATTTCTTTTTGGTATAGCGACTCTGTGTTCCAATTCACAGCTACCCTGTAATTGGATTCCAAGGAGTGGCTGGTGGATTTGAACTATCAACCTTGGAGTTAGCAGTTCAGTGTTTATCCTACTCACCACACCAGGAATCCAAACAGTAGCGATTCTATATTCGAGTACTGATAGGCCGACATTAACAGTCCTTCCTATATTGAAACTACCAAAAACAAAACAAATCTGTCCTCAATTCCAATTTATAAAGACAGAGCAGAACACCCTCATGGAGTTTCCAAGGCTGTAAATCTTTACAGAAGTATACTGCCACATCTTTCTCCCACTGAGCAGCTATTGACCTTTTGGTTAGTAGCTGAGTGCTTTAACCACTGTGCCATCAGGGCGCCACATTGAAGCTACCAGGAGGCAGCTCTTTTCAAAGATGACTTCATAGCACTAGAACTATCTGGCTGGTTCTGTCTCTCCTTGAAGAAAAGATGTGCAGTATCACGAAATTCCATAAGGCCATATTCATTTTCAAATGATGGTAAGGAAATTCACCACTAAAGGCTGTGTAATTTTCCCCTCTTCACTGAACCATTACTGTCATTTTACTTTAAATTGGATGGGGAGGAGTCAGCCCATTTTGTGTTTGATAGTCCTCTCAGACCCCAGCAACTCTGCTAAGGCTATTAGTTTCCAATTTCTTTGAATTAGAAGTTGTGGGCTTCCAAAGGGATTTTTTACCTCTCATTCTGTGGTTGGTGTCAGCATCAGAATTCTCTACTAAAAGGCTATTGAGGATTCTTTTCCATGGGCCCATCCTTGATATTGGGAAATAACGGAAACTCCTGACCTGGTTGGGATATAAGGAAGGATTATTTTTCCTTAGTGGTTATCATTAAGCATTTCCCTGAACACCACTTTTGAAGTCTGTCACATTCAAATGACAAACACAGTACATTAATTGAAAGGAACTGGGAGGAGGGAAACATTAACATTGGGAAATAATTAGAACAAGCCTTAATTAAATATAATTAATGCAGCGTTCCCTCCTGAATGAAATAAATGTGTTTCTGACCTGATAAATACCTAACCAGAATTTTTAAAAGAAAAGTTTCTTCCTATTAACTTCTTCACTGAATTAAAAACAAGTAAGATTGTACATGTTTTCCTAACTGTGAACATTATGTACTGACTGTGGACATTAGTTTACTTATTTTTAAAATATGTCATTGTTGTTGTTGTTAAGTACTGTGGAGTCGGTTCCAACTCATAATGACCCCTTCACAGTGTTTCTGAAGCTGCAAATCTTTACAGAAAGCCTCATCTTTCTCCCGTGGAACAGCTGGTAATTTTGAACTGCCAACCTTGAGGTTAGCAGCTGGATTTGTAACAAATACGCTACCAGAGCTCCCTAAAACATAGCATTAGTTTATTTTAAATGAGACCTCATGCTTCATTATAATAATACCCATTGCTAAAAAGGAATCTTCCTCTCAATTAATTAGCTTTAAAAAACTGCTAATAAACTAGGAAACTTTTTTAAACTTCTATAGTATATGTTAAACAATATAAAATATTAATTCTGTGCATTTCCCCCCACCTCCACAGCTCCAATTCCTTGAGAAAAGTGTGTGTCCAGCTCAATGTGTACCTTCTACATCAGAAAGATTACCTAACTATAGTAAATCATGAATACATTGTGAGATTCATTAGAAAGAAAATTCATACATAAAAGAAAAAGTATAGATCTTAGAAAGTGGTGGGACACCTCAAGGTCATTTCTGTTTAATAATAGAATATGCTGATTCACTTCCACTGTTGATAAAGATATTTTTTCAAGGCTATTTTGTCTTTGGGTCCTAATTAGAAGTAGTTTATAACTTCTAAGCACATATGAGTGAGAATGAGAAGAGATGGCCTACAGAGGGTTGAGGAAGAAAGCTGGCCTGAGACTGCAAACTGACTGTAAATGTTCCATGAAGTTTATAATCCTCACTCCAATCCCCAAATACATTTTCTCAATTCTCTTTAAAATTACCACCAAAATGACGTAAGCAGAATTACACAGTCCAAAGCCAGTCTGCTAGAAGCATTTTTCAAGAAATATTTTTTTCATTTTGAAATTCATTAAATATGCTGTATGGCTACTAAAATCAAGGTAGCATGCTGAGTCTTGGAAGGACATGAAAAGTCATACATTCTTGGTCTCTGTCTTCAAGGTATCTATAGTTAGATCAAAAATGGCATGTTAAATGAATAAAATAAAATTTAAATCAATTGAAGGCAATATATTCTCTGTAGTTTAGAAATGGAAAGAGTGTCTAGCATGGTGAAGTTCATTTAGTAATTTAATGAGTTAGTTTTGTTGTTGCTGTTGTTAAGTGCTGTTGAGTCGGTTCCGACCCATAGTGGCCCTGTATATGGTTTCCAAGGAGTAGCTGGTGAGCTTGAACCACCAACCTTGTGGTTCAAACCGACATTGCAGTCCAGTGCATTAACCCACAGCACTAAATCAGGACTCCAAATGAATAAGTAAAGGTCATCAATTAAGTTAATTAAGTTCACTTCTATTCCATGAGAGTGCAAGCTACAATTTTTCTTTTTTCTCTTTTTAATAAAGGACATTCCTAAAAGTCTAGAGTAACTGTGATATAACCTAATTCCATAACACTAATAATAAAAATAGAATAGTTATGATAGTTAGGGTTCTGTGCCAACCTGACTAGGCCAGGATTCTAAGTGGTCTGACAGTTAAGACATAGTAATCCCTCGTGATGAGATCTAATGCAATGCAATCACTTCCATGATGTTAGGAGCAGCCAGTCAGTTGAAAGGACATTTCCTCGAGGATGTGATCTGCTTCCAATATATTTGATACTCAGGCTAAGTTTGCTTGTTTTTTTGCTGGGTCTGGATCCTGCATTTGGCTCATCTGACCAGTATGTTGGACTTAAGCCAGCAGCCTGCTGTATTGCCTGTTAATCGTGGGAGTCATCAGTAGTCTGTTATCTTAACTGCCAACCTCATTCACCTCAGCAACAAGAATCCTGCCATCTGACATACCAATCTTGGGTTTATCAGCCCCTGCAGCTAAGTGAATCAGAAGAAGCCTCCACCCTGGCATCTTAGTTTGAAACTAAGTACTTGGAACTTGCCTGCTTCTACAACTGTGTGAGCCATTTCCTTGATATAAACATCCCTTTATATAAACATATAAGCTTCACTGGTTTTGCTTCTCTAAAGAACCCATACTAAGACAGAATTTGGCACCCGGAGAGTGGGGTGCTGCTCTAACAGATGCAAAAATGTGGAAACAGTTTTGAAATTGGATAATGAGCAGAGGCTGGAAGAGTACTATGTTGCCTAACAGTAAAAGCTTAGATTGCCTAAAAGAAATCTTTGGTAGAATTATGAATGTCAAAAGCAATTTGAATGAGGGCTCAAAAGGAAGTGAGGAGAGCTGTAATTCACAGATGGGACACAATGGTGAAATGCAGCAACAGAGAAACTGCAGCAGTAGAACATGGGGAATGACAAAAAACAGCACAGAAGCCAACTCTTAGAGGACGAAAGCTGAGCATCTTCCTGCAGAGATTTCCTGGCAGAGTGGGATGCCTCTGGGAACTTATCAGTAGAGCAAAAGTGCTTTATAACACTTACTTGAGCAGAGACCAGCATGGCCTCTTCTAAAGATCAAGGAATCAGGAAGCAAAAGCTGAAGAAACAAGGAGCATGGGAAGCATAGCTATCACAGCCTCAAAAGTGGAGGCATGACCTCTCGGCTTTCAAAGACCTGACCTTGGGGGTTCCCTAAGGGTGGGGCCATAGTTTCATAAATTTTCAAGAGTTGGATATTCTTCACCAACTCCGTTCCAGAGTCTGGGACTGTCATTAAGAAGGGGGTCACTGCCCAAAGCTGAAAGGGTGGGGCTGCCATGCCCCAGGTGTCAGGAGAATGGGACCAGCTAGAGCTGAGAAGGTGGGGTCACCACTCAGAAGGACTAGAAAAATGGGGCTGCTCAAAGTCAAGGGAACAAACTTTTCATTCCAATGGGCCTGGAAGAGGAAGCTCAAGGTTTTGGAGCCTCTACCCAATACCAGAGTGCACAACCAACATCCAGAGTTTGGAAGGCAGGATCATTGCTTAGATGGTCTCAGAAAACAGAGGATTATTTTCAAATCTGAGAGGAAATGTAAATTGTTCTACTGGATTTTTTGTATGTAATGACATTTAACTAGCTTGGTACCCTTTGCCCCTTCTTTCTCTCTAATTGCTGTCATTTGTAATGGAAATGTTTACCTTTTGCTTGTTCTACCATTGTATTTGGAGTCCTGGCATGGAGCTATAGGATAAACACTGAACTGCTACTGCAAGGTCAGCAGTTCAAATCTATCAGCCGCTCATTGGAAAGCCTATACCAACTTGATGATATTTAACAACAACCATTGTATTTGGAAGCAAATAACTTGTATTTTAGATTCACAGATGAAGAGGAATTTTGTCTCAGTTTGGAATTTGGACTTGGAAGACTTTTGAGAAAATGGGGTGAAAGTGTTTTGCCTGTGGCAAGAACATAGATTTTGGGAGGACAGAAAGTGGAGTACCATAAATTGTGTTCCTCCAAAATATGTATCAACTTGGCTGGTTGGTATGTAATGATGTAACGTGGCACTTATGTGGTGATTCCCCATGATATGATGTGGTATGATAAACCAGTATGAGGATTAAGGGTGGGCTGCAATACCAAGGCAGATCTTCTATAAAAGATTTCTTTGAAGTGTTAAAGAACAAAGATGTCACACTGAGGATTAAGCTGTACCTGAAAAAAAGTCATGGTATTTTCAACTGTGTCATATGCATGTGAAAGCTGGACAATGATTAAGGAAGACTAAAGAATAGAAGAACTGATGAATTTGAATTACGGTGTTGGTGAAGAATACTGAAAGTACCATGGACTGCCAGAACAAACAAACTGTTTTGGAAAAAGTACAGCCATAAAGGTTCCTTAAAAGCAAAGATGGCGAGACTTCATCTCATGTACATTGGACATGTTACCCGGAAGGATATCATGCTTGGTAAAGTAGAGGCTAGATGAAAAAGGGAAACCTCCAATGAGATGGACTGACACAGTACAAACATAACAGGCTCAAACAGGAAATGTGAGGATGGTACAAGATCCGGCAGTGTTTTGTTCTGTTGTTCACAGTATCGCTCCGCATTGGAGTAGACTCAATGGCACCTAACAGTAACAACAGTAATGCCTTTAATTCCATCACAACCCTCTTCAGAGGTGTGGCCTGCAACATCTCTTAACTTACAAAGATAAAGGCAGAGAGAAATGAGCCAAGAGGGGCTACCTGCTATAACCAAGAAAGAGGAGCCAGGAGCAGAGTGTGTTCTTTGGACCTGGAGACCCTACACTGTGAAGCTCCTCGATCCAGGGCAAGATTAATTAATTAACACATGGAAATTGCCAAGGAATGCTGTGCTATAGATGCAGAAAGAAGACAAGGGTTGTTCTCCAGAACCAGTGCTCTGAATTCAGACCTCTAGCCCCCTAACCTGTGAAAGAAGAAATTTCTTTGTTAAAGTCATTTACTCGTGGTATTTCTGTTGTTGTTGTTGTTGTTAACTACCCACCAAGTTGGTTCTGATTCACAGTGACCCATTGTATAGGGTTTCCAAGGAAGCAGCTGGTGAGCTTTAATTGCATCTTTGCGGTTCAAACTGACTTTGCAGTCCAGCACATTAATCCACAGCACCACACCAGGACAACAGTTAACATTTATTTTGTCAGCACTGGTAGCATAACAGACTATGAGCTGGGCTGCTAACTGCAAGGTCAGTCGTTTAAATCTACCAGTCATTCAGAGGGAGAAAGAGGAGGCTTTCTGCTCCCATAAAGATTTACATTCTTGGAAACCCTATACAAGGTCTTTATGAGTCAGAACAGACTCCAGGGCACTTAACAACAACAGTCCAGGTGTCATTTTCACTATAAAAGGAGTCCTGGTGTGGCACTGTAGAATAAAGCACTGCAATGCAAGGTCGGTTTGAACTGCAGGATCCACAGTTCAAACTCACTGGCTGCTCCTCAGAAACCCTATAAAGTGTCACTAAGAGTTGGAACCAACTTGATGGCACTTAACATCAAGCACATTAAATATTTAATTCTCATGGCCCGCAGCACCAGTTGACGTTAAGTTGATTCTGATTCATGGACACCCCATGAATGGGTGCAGAGTAGAACTGTTCCATGAGATTTTCAAGGCTATGATCTTTTTAAAAACAAATCATCAGTCCTCTCTTCCAAAGGACCTCTGAGTGGGTTTGCACTGCCAACCTCTCAGCTGATAGTGGAGTAGCTGTCCATTTTACAAAATAGAAAATAATATGTGATTTTACCAACATCATACCGTTAATATATTATGCAGTTCAGAAGTGTCAGAACCTGAAATTCAACCCAGCCAACCAGGCTCCAGTGCCCATGTTCTGAACCTCCACACGGTGACGGTGATGCCTTTACATTATTCTGTTACTCATTTCTGGTTGATTTCTACCCAGGCATTGGAGTGGTTAGAGCCTACACAAGATTCACATTTATCAGTATATTACTTATGCAATCCTGTAAGCAGAATTTATAACAAATCTGGATAATGCACTCTGTTCTGAAAATAAAGCAGATGGTGGCAGTGGGGAATGCACACTGTGTACTGAAATAGTGTCATCCTGGTTATAGCAGTATGTTCTAAGCTTGCGTTTATGAAGTTATTTAGGGGGAATAATAAGAGGTTGGATCTTCTGGCAGGACTTAATGATTAAATTCTCAGTAAAATTACTGAGAATTTCCACCCAAAAAAAGATTTTATGTAACAGATACTCCTTTTTAAGTCCAAACTCCTTAATTTGGTAATTAAGACATTGAGCAATCTGGTCCTAATTTATCCTGCATATTTACATATCACTCCACTTTGCCAGAGCTTACCTTTCCATCCTACTCCATAGGCACACAGAATTGCACACCAACATCCATGATAAACTATACATGCTATAAATATGGGGTGGTGGTTTGGATGTATGTCATGGACTCATTTCCAACTCATGGCAACTCTATGTTTGGTTTCAGGAGCTGTAAATATTTACAGTTAGAGTTGAGAGCAAAACACCCAGCTGATGTGAAGTGAGGGGAAATGCACAAAAACACCCAAACTTGTAGATAGTATGTATTTGACCTGGCTTTCATCATTCAATGATCAGAACTCGACCAGAGGAAGATAAAAGGGAAAAAGAAAAATAATAAAGTAATTCTTTTTTTTTTTTTGGATAAGGGAAACAAGTGTAAATTGCTACAATTTGATGAAATTGACCTATACTTATAGATGTAGTAGCTCAAAATACCAACTGAAGACGGAGGCCTCACATCGAAAATCAATCCTATTCACTCTGTATACAAGGTTGATAGGAATGGGCAACTTAGACATTGGCTACCTAAAATGGGAGGGACTACAAAGGCATGAGGTGACTGACTGGCTTACAAGTTTTCAAGGGGAGTTTAGTTTCAGAGTGTGTGGGGGAAGTTAGAATCCCTACTGAATAGTTTTCATCTTGTCCAGATGGGTCTGGTGAAAGGAAATGGGGATAAGATTCTTATGATTCAATAGTGAGTAATTCTTATCATGACTAATTGCAACTGTTACAACTGTAAAATTAGAAGTTTTGTAACAAAAAGAAGGGAGTAGTTAATCTTATAGTTCAGGAACAGAGAACCCTAGGGCCATCAAAGGAGAAGAGCACAAGCAGAATGTGGGACCCTATCCAGAGAAACAGTGATACCAGTTATGGAGACAGAGAGGAGAGCATGGAGAGAAAGAGCAGCTGAGGACTCTAGACTCTTGGAAAGAGAAAGGCTGTCTGCTGGCAGCCAGGTGCTGGTGGCCAGGAGGCAGCCTTGCAGAATGTGTCCTTTGGTTGTTTAAATTATTATATATTCCTGAGTGATTTTGTGTACATGCCCCCGCCACCAAAACAAAACAAAACAAACCACACAGACAGTATAGAAGCAAATACTGTTGAGTGGTGATGCACAGAGGAGATTGTAATCATTGTAATGAAATGATGAGTGTAAAACTAATGTTCCTTCATGTAAACTAATCACTCAATTCATAACAAAAACTTGAGAAAGAAATAAAAGATCAAACAAGCAAAAATCTTTACAGGAGCAGAAAACCTCATCTTTCTCTTATGGAGTGACTGGTAGTTTCAAACTGCTGTCCTTAAGGTTAGCAGTCCACTTCATAACCCACTAAGCTACCAGGGATCCTTGTTTTAAAATGTATTGTTGTTGTTAAGTACTATTGAGTCAATTCTGACTTATAGTAACCATGTATAGGGTTTCCAAGGAGCAGCTGGTGTGTTTAGTGTGTTTAAACCACTGACTTTGTGGTCCAGTGCTTTCTCCTACAGCACCACACCAGGACTCCATTTTTAAATTGTTGTTGTTGTTGTTAGGTGCCATCAAGTTGGTACTGACTTATAGTGACCTTATGCAGAGCAGAACGAAACACTGCCCGATCCTGGGCCAACCTCACTACTGTTGCCACGCTTGAGTTCATACTTCAGACATATTGTCAGGAGGGACCAGTCGCTGGAGAAGTATATCATGTTTGGTAAGGTAGAGGGTCCAAGAAAAAGAGGAAGACCCCTAACAAGATGGATTGGCCAAGTGGCATCATCAATGAGCTCAAGTTTTAAAATTAGACATTCCTAAATTTAAAATCATTTTCAGTGTGACCTTAGACAAATTATTTAACATCTCGGAATGTATTTTATGATATGCAAATCTACCTCATAGTATTTTTATAAAGATTAAATAAACTCATATTGGTAAATCTCCATAAAGTATATCTAATGCATTAAAAAAAACACTTTATTTGTTGTCAGTCAGATCTAGGTTTGAATATCTTCTCTGTAATGTTCTAGCTACAAGACTTTAAGCATTTTAAGTTTTTAATAATTTAACTTAATGATTTTAAGCTTCTGAGTTCTTATCTCTAAAATGGAAATTATAATACACTAATGGACATCTTCCTGCAGAGATTCTCTCTGTTTTGTTTCCACTGAGGAAGTGCTCTACTCCAGTAAACATTCCTTATCATCTGGTTAGGCTGCCTTATTTTAATGGTCACAACTTTGAACTTGTTCTTTAGTCCCTGCCAAGCATAATACCCTTTCTCCTTGCCACCATGTTGGGTCCAAGGAGAGCATATGACTTAGGCCAGGTAAACTTCCTGCTGGAATGATGCATCATCAACCACAGAAGGAGAAAGGGCTTTGTCTTAATGTCATAAAGCTGGAAGCAAGGGCTGCTTGAGATCATTTTCCCACTACATGGAGAAAGGTTGTCTTCAGTAGACTAAAAGCAAGCAAGCAAAGCGTGAAAATCCAAAAGAAGAAAGACAGAGAAGGAGGGAGAGACTCCTGGATTGTCATGCATGAAGACAGCTTCACCCTGGACTTCTTAGGTACATGAGCAAATAAATTCCATTCTTGGATTAAGGTAATATGAGAAAGATTTATGTCTCTGGAAAATGAAATTATTCAGACTAAAAACAAATATTACCTGACTGGGTTGTCATGAGGATTCAATGGGATGTTTATAAAAAGCTTAGCATAGCACAGATCCTGGCCCATAGTAAGTGTTCATGAATGAGAGTTCCTGCCCCAGAGAACAAGGAAGTTCCCATAATGACAGAATACTTGGCTTCACAGAGCAGTGAAGAGCACTAACAATCACCACAAACATTAATTTAAACGTTTCTTGATGGTTTTCTCTCAATTTTCACATTTTATTCTGATAACTTATATATGAGACAGGGAGAAGAATTACTATTATCCTAATATAACATGTGAGAAAACTGAAGTACAGAAAGATTAAGTTACTATTCTCGGAAAAATCAAAGCAAAATTAGGAACAGGCTAAACCCCAAAGTCAAATTGGTTGAATATCTAATATATCACTGCTTTTCCCTGTTTCATGAGCATTTAACATGTACCCTGAACAAAAATAACACCTAGGATTACTTTTTCACTAAACTAACTGGGCCAATGTGAATTAGTAGGGATTAACTTCTGCTGGTGAAAATGAGACTCTTGCAAATAAAAGGAGCTCCTCCAAAGTAGAGTCCTTGAGATGGGGG
>NW_006408613.1:4589364-4604178 GCF_000296735.1 Chrysochloris asiatica | reverse complement strand
CGGAGGGGAATCAACCATGTGTCTTCTGTCATCAATGTCAGTGAGTCCATCTCTCATTGCCTCACCTGTGGGATGATATGTGTTTTGCATTGTGATAGTCAGGTTCACTGCCTGCTATAGGAACTTAAAACAATTGAGTTTTCTTTCTTTCTTTTTTTTTTTAAATGTCTTTTTATTTAAGCACAAAAGTTGAGATAAAACATATGCATGTGTACAAGGAGGGGGAAATAGCATAAGTTTCCAAATCCTAAATCACTGTCTTCATCTTTCAGTGACTCCAGGGCTGAGAAGGCTAGCAGCTTCAGGGTGGGCCTGACATCGGAGTCTTGAACTTCATAACAACAACATACACTAAGCAGGTGACCATATACTAAAAGGTGAACTAGACACCACTGGAGGTGGTGCGTGGGTGGGTGGGGGCAGCCTGGAAGATTAGTCTAGAGCTTTTGGAATAGTAGCTTGTCTGACCAGCCTGAAGGGTACAGCTCTGGGCTGATTCACCATGCCTTCCCTATGGGTCACACAGCTGGATATTGCTGATGTTGGGGAGTGGGATAGGGTAGAATCTGAGTCTAAGGCAAATGGCAGGTATCCTTCATAAAGAGCAGTAGTCAAAACAAACAGGGTCAAACAAACCTCACCAGGTCAGACCCATTCTCCTAGAAGATTGCCTAAGGCTGCGCAGGAATATAGGATCAATTACCTGGATTCCTCCCCTTCCCACCCCCTAAATTTCAACACCATTGCACCTTCAGTGAGTCTGAAGCAGGAAGGACTCAGGAGGTCATGAAGTGCTACCCACACCTGGTGGGTGCCAGGGCTTAAAGGGCTTTGAATATGTGACAAAACTGAGACAGGGTGAAGCTCTGGAAGCCTAGAGACCTTCCCATAAGCCACCTAAAATAGAGTTATCTGCCCACCCAGCCTGAAGCTCCTCCAAAGTAGAGTCCTTGAGAGGCTACCCAGCTTGGACAGCATGAGTTTTCTTTGTGTAAAGATTAATTTTACATTTATATAGTTGGGCAATTAGGTCATGAAAACATATTAAACATATAAATATTAAACAAATATACTGATCTGATTTCTTGATCAAACTACGAATTTTTCTTTTGTAAATCCAGGAGTCCTAAGATTTATACACTATTAGAGTCTATTTCCTTTATTGGTGATGCAATAGTATGAGGGTAAGTCAAAAGTATTGCCACTAGGTTCCAGCTAATATATGCCCAGGTTTATTCCAAACAAAGCATCCATAAACATATTTCTGTGGTAAGTGGATGGCTAAAGACAAGTCTCTCAGTAATAAAGTCACAGTATCATTAGGATAACTCGGAAAAAAAAGATCCAGTGACTTCAGAGAAGGTCGGCTTGACCAGTTACATTCAAGGTAAGCTCAGAAGGTTATGGTGACTATTTTTATAATTCCACAGGGGTAATCTTGATAGTTTTTCTGAAGGACAGTCATGAGGGCTTGCAGCTTGTTGCACTACGGAAGTTTTAGGGGTGTTATGATACTGGAAGCTATGTTACCGGTATTTTAAATACCAGCAGGGTCACTCATGATGGACAAGTTTCAGTGGAGCTTCCAGTCTAAGAAGAGGTTCACTTGTAAATGACTAGACACTGAAAATCTTACGAATAACAGTAAAACATTGCCAGATATGCTACTAGAAGATAAGCGCCTCCCATTGGAAAGAACTCAAAATATGACTGGAAAAGAGCTACCTCCACAAAGTAGAGTTGACCATAATGATGTGAATAGAGCAAAGCTTTCGGAACCTTCATTTGCTGATGAGGCACTGCTCAAAATGAGAAAAAAACAGCTGCAATCATCCACTAATAATCAGACCGTGGAATGTACCAAGTATGAAACTAGAAAATTTGGAAGAAAATTTCAAAATGAAATGGAACACATAAAGATTGATATTCTAGGCATTAGTGAGTTGAAATGGACTGGTATTGGCCCTTTGAATCCAAAAATCATATGGTTTACTATGCCAGGAATGGCAAATTCAACAGAAAAAGCATCACATTCATTGTCAAAAATAATGTCTCAATATCTATCTTGAAATATAATGCTGTCTGTGATAGGATAATATCCATACACCTACAAGGAATAGTTAATATTGCTATTATTCAAATTTACACACCAACCACTAAAAACAGTCATGATGAAACTGATTAATTCTACCACCTTCTTCAGTCTGAAGGTGTCCAAACATGCAATCAAGATTCATTGATAATTAATGGTGATTAGAATGTGAGGGTTGGAAACCAAGAGTAAGGAACAGTAGTTAGAAATTATGGCAAGAATCAAACTGATTACATCTGCTGGAAGTTTTTCTTGTTATTGTTAAGTGCTCTTGAGCTGGTTCTGACTCATAGTGACCCTGTGTAGGATTTCCAAGGAGTGGCTGGTGGGTTTGAACCACTGACTTGTGGTTAGCAGTCCAATGCTTTTCCTACATACCAGGACCACATCTTTGTGAAGTTAAGGTGGAAAAACTCAGTATAATCAGCTGAAGCAAAGCAGGAGCAGACTGTGAAACTGACCATCATTTGCTCATATGCAAGTTCAGGGTAATGCTGCAAAAAATTAAAAGAAGTCCATGAGAGCCAAAATATAACCTTGAACTTACCCCACATAAATTCAGAGACCATCTCAAGAGTAGATTTGATGTATCAGACACTAATGACTAAAGACCAGAAGAGTTGTGGGATGACATTAAGAACATCATACATGAAGAAAGCAAAAGGTTATTTAAAAGATATGAAAGAAAAACCAAAATGGATGTCAGAAGAGTCTCTGAAACTTGTTCTTCAGCGTAGAAAAGCTAAAGTGACTAGAAGAAATGAGGAAGTAATAGAGCAAACAGAAAATTTCAAAGTGTAGCTTGAGAAGGCAAAGTCAAATATTACAATGAAATATGCAAATATCTGATGTTAGAAAATCAAAAGGGAGCACAGGGTCAGCATTTCTTAAGCTAAAAGAACTGAAGAAAACCCACAAGCCTTGACTTGCAATATTATAGGATTTTAAGGAGCTCTGGTAGTCATAGTGGTTACGAATCGGGCTGCTAACTTCAAAGTTGGCAGTTTGAAACTACCAGCCACTCGGAGGAAGAAAGATGAGGCTTTTTGCTCCTGTAAAGATTTACAGCCTTGGAAACCCTGTACAGGGTCGCTATGAGTCGGAACCAACTCCATGGTACTTAACAACAACAACAATGGGCAATATATTGAATGATGTAGAAAGAATCAAAATAAGATGGAAGGGATATACATTCACTGTACCAAAAAGAAATGGTCAATGTTCAACCATATCAAGAGATAACATATGATCAAGAATTGACAGTGATGAAGGAAGAAGTCTAAGATGCACTGAAGGCATTGATAAAAGAAAAAAGAAAAACAAACAAACAACAAGGCTCCAGGAATTGATGGACTACAAATTGAAATATTTTCAACCAAGTGATGCAGCACTGGAGGCACTCACTCATCTATGGCAAGACATCCCAAAGGCAACTGCCAGGCCAAGTGATTTGAAGAGATCCATATTTGTGACCATTTCAAATGACGGTGATCAAGTGAACACAGAAACCATTGAACATCTGCCAGAAATTCAAGCTGGATTCAGGAAAGGATGTGGAACCCTTACCGACATCAGATGGATCGTGAATGAAAGCAGAGAATACTGGAAAGATGTTCACTTGTGCTTTATTGACTATGCAAAGGATTTCAATTGGAGGTATATGATATTGTAGCAATACCTTTGAACTTACTCTCATAACAAACTATGTATAACATTGTAAAAATTTGGTATTCCAGAACACTTAATTGTGCTCATGAGATACTTGGACATGGACCAAGAGGCAACTGTTAGTACAGAACAAGGGGATACTAATTGGTTTAAAATCAGGAAAAGTGTGTGTCAGGGTTGTATCCTTTCATCATGCTTATTCAGTCTGTATGCTGAGCAAATAATCTCAGAAGCTGGATATATGAAGAAGAATGTAGCATCAGGGTTGAAGGAAGACTCATTAACAACCTGCAAAATATAGATGATGCATGCATCTTTGCTTGCTGGAAGTGAAGAGGACTTAAAACACTTACAGATGAAGATCAAAGACCACAACCTTCAGCATGAGTTGCACTTCAATGTAAAGAAAACAAAAATCCTCACACTGGACCAATAAATAACATCATGATAAATGGTGAAAAGATTGAAGTTGTTAAAGACTTAGTTTTGCTTGGCTATATATGCCAAAGACTTCATTTTGCTTGGATCCACACTCCACTCAAGGAAGTAGCACTTTAGAAATCAAATGACATATTGCCCTAGGCAAATATGCTGCAAAAGAACTCTTTAAAGTGTTTAACAGCAAAGACATCAGTTTGAGGCCTATAGTGAGCCTAATCAAGCCATCGTATTTTCAATCATTTATTCATGTGAATGTTGGACACTGAATAAGGAAGACCACAGAAGAATCAAGTGGCATTGGAGACAAATATTGAATGTACCATGGACTGCCTGAAGAACAAACAAATCTTGGAAGAAATACAGCCAGAATGCTCCAGAGAAGCGAAGATGGCAAGAGTTTGTCTCTCATACTTTGAACATGTTATCAGGAGAGACCAATCCCTGGGGAAGGACATTATGCTTGGTAAAAAGGAGGGTCAGCAAAAAAGATAAAGACCCTCAACAGGATGGACTGACACAGTGATAGCACAATGAGCTCAAACATAACAATTGTGAGGTAGGTGCAGGTCCAGGCAATGTTTCGTTCTGTTGTGCCTAGGGATGCTATGAACAAGTTTTAAGGAAATTGAAAACTGCATTGTTGATAAAAAGGCCAGGAATGTTGCACTAAAAAATTTTTTCGCATTGAAACGATGTACTTGTTCACGCTTTTTAAAAATAAAAAAAAAGGCTGTCCTACAAGAATTTCATGGGGAAACCTTAACCCCATCCACGCTACTTCCCTGACCTTGTCCCTTTGAACTTCTTTTTGCTTCCCAAACTCAAAGACTATTTTAAAGGAACATGATTTGAGTCTTGTTGTTGTCAGGTGCCATCGAGTTGGAACCAACTCATAGCGACCCCATGCACAGCAGAACGAAACAATGTCCTCACTTCCGCTGCCACACTTGAGTCCATCAATGCTGCCACCTGGTTGATCCATCTCGGGGTTACAGGATGCCAAAACTTCCATTTTGATGCAGTGTAAATGGAAGAGCAAAGAATTGTTTGGGGAAGTGTTAGAGAAGTGTATAGACCTAGATGGAGAAAATATTGAGAAACAACAGTTTCATATTTGGATATTTTTGTTTTATAAAGGTTTCTAAGATTTTCTGACAGGATCACTATGAATTAGAATCAACTCAATGACTGTGGGGATATATGATATTGTAGGAAGACTTTTGGACTTATTCTCATATACTTCAAGTTATCATATTTGAAATTGGAGGAGGAATATAAAAGCAAACCTGAATTGTTCGAGGAAGTGTTGTCCATTCAGGCTCAATCTAAAGCAAGATTTTAATCGGTTGTTAGAGAAGAGCTAATACTTGAATTCATTTCTATATCGTACACTGTCCTGAGCTTATTGGAATTACACAGACTTTAAACACTAGAAAAGCAAAACAAAAATTGGCTGAATTAATGTCACTGAATTGTACATGTAAAAATGTTGAAATGGCAAATGTTTTGTTTTATGTGCACATGTGTATATAATGGATTAATAGATAATGGAGTTTTTCCATGAATTTTTGAAGTTCCCTCATAAATACAAATGTGTTGCCCTGTTGACGTAACCAGTAAATACTTGGTTGCTCACCTAGAGGTTGGAGGTTCAAATCTACCCAGTGGCTCCATGGGAGGCAGACCTAGCAATCTGCTTTTATAAGGTTAGAGCCTAGGAAACCCTATGAAACAGTACTGTTCTGTTAAACAACATCACTATGAGTCAAAATCCAATTGACGGCACTCAAGAACAAAATAGATGGGCAGACATATATTTATCACAATTTAAAAAAAGGTTGGAAATACATTTACACATTCATTTAAAGGAGAGTCTGAACGTTAAATAAATGCAAATTATAATTTATTTCTGTAACTGTGTTGTCTGCCCTTTCTTCTGTCTCAGATTCAAGAATTATTGATTTATCCAAACATAAAGTTATTGCTAAGTGCATTCAAGTAGGTTCCAACTCACAGAGACCATGTATATAGTTTTCAAGGCTGTAAACTTTTTTGGAAAGCAGAAAGCCTCATCTTCCTCGCATGGAATGGCTTGAGGCTCGAACTGCTGACCTTGTGGTTCATAGTGCAGTGCTTATCCTACAGAGTCACCACACTCCCCAAACAAAGTATGAACACCAAAGTCACATAGAACCACTGAGACTTGAGAGAGGTACATAAATTGCAAAACTATCCTGAAATACCCAGTAATATTATCAAATCAAGAGCAATGTTTGAATAAACTTGACTCTTCAAATAAGCCACTAAAATGACAGCTGAGTGCCGTACCAATGATGGAAGCTGGAGTCAGAAACAAGAAATACATGGGCTAAATAAAATCCTGTATGTTTTCGCAATTATTCAATCTGTTAATTTGCATAAAATTATAATTAACAGTATTCATTCATTTTCAAATACATAATGAAGGCCTACTATGTGCCAGACAGCATATTAGCCACAAGAAAAATAGCAATGAACCAGATAGAGTTAGTCTCAGTGTCCATGGAGCTTATAGTGTAGTGAGGAAGGCAAACTGTAAGCCATTATACAAATTCTTAGACAATTATAAATGAGTGATAGGAAATACATGTAGGAAATATAAACAAGAACCTAAGAGATTATGACTGGAGGATTTGATTTCTGCTGTGTAGTTAAGGAGGACTTCTGTGAGGAGGAAATTTAAAATGAAACCTTGCAGAATAGCCAGATAACATGGTAGATAGATGGGAAAACAGCAAGAGCAAAGTCCCTGAGGTGGAACAAGCTTAACCAGTTCTAGAAACTTCAAGAAGGCTAAATAGAGTTTAATGAGTAAGTAGAGGAACCTTGGGGGTGAGGCTGAGTGGATCAGCAGAAAGCAGGTCGTGCAGGACCTTGGGCCAAGTCCATGGTTTTTATTATCTTAATTACAATGGGAATCCATTGATGACTTTAAAAGTGGCAAAACAATGGCAGGCCACTAATGTGATCAGTTTTGTGTTTTAGGAAGATTGCACAGTGCCCCGTTATACACACACACAAAAAGCTACTAAACTATTTTTACACTGATTTTGTATTACTGCTAAAATGACTACACACATTAAAATGAATGAATTAGAACTTTGGTATGTGTATCGATATGGGTAAATTTCAAAAGCACAATTTTTGAAAGTTTGCATTAAGATATATGCAGTACCATTCCATTTTCATAAAACGCAAATGTCATATATATTGTTGCCTTGGAGTCAGTTTCGACTCATAGTAACCCTGTATAGGGTTTCCAAGGAGTAGCTGGTGGGTTTGAACTGCCGACCCTGAGGTTAGTAGTCCAGTTCTTATCCTACAGCACCACACCATGACTCCTATGTCCTATATAGTGGTGGTAGGGTGGTGGTGTGCTGTGGAGTCAGTTCTGACTCATAGGGACCCTGTTTAGTGTTTCTAAGGTGGTAAATCTTGAACAGAAAGCCTCATCATTTCCCCTTGGAGCAGTTGGTGGATTCAAACTGCTAACCTTGTGGATTGCAGCCCAGCTCATAACCCACTACATTAACAGGGTTCCTTATATCATATATTGTTGTTGTTGTTAAGTGCCATTGTATAGGCTACCTTGTATAGTGTTGCCAAGGAGCAGCTGGTGGGTTTGACCTGCTGACCTTGTAATTAGCAGTCCAGTGCCTGTCCTACAGCACCACACCAGGGCTTCACGTCATATATGATGTTGTTGTTAAGTGCCATCGAGTCGGTTCTGACTCATAGCAACCCTATATAGGGTTTCTGAATAGCAACTGGTGGGTTTGAACCACTGAGCTTATGATTAGCAGTCCAGTACTTAGCCTACATATAAAAGAATAGAAGGGGTCTTTGTATTGTTTCTTAACAAAATTTAAAATCAAACCATTTTTATTTAATTTTAAAGCATTTTTGTTAAAATTATAAGAAATACATGGAATATATTAGTGTTTCTCTTTATTATACTCAATATTTAAGATATCTGAGGTATTTTCAATTTTACAATTCCATTCCATATTTTTAAATAGTTACCATTATTTATCAGTCTCAAAGTTCATCTAGACTACTACTAAAAATCAACATAAGCCGAACAACTGTAAACATAAGTAAGTAAAGCTAATTGCTAGGTAACAACACTCTTAAGGAGTCCTGGTGTGGCACCATAGGATAAACACTGGACACTAACTGGAAGTCCAGCAGTTCAAACCCATCAACCACTCCTCTGAAACCCTATACAGGGTCACCATGAGTCTGAACTGACTCAATGGCTCTTACAACAACAACAACAACAACAATACTCTCAAGTTACTCAAGTACTCCAGCACATGGAATAAAGTCACTTAAGAGTATTACTGGGAGTGGGTGATTTGTAGGAAAAATATTGGACTGTGAACCACAAGGTCAGCAGTTCAAGCCCACTAGCTGCTTTGCAGGAGAAAGATGAAACTTTCTGCTTCTGGAAAGATTTACAGCCTCGGAAATCCTATACAAGATCTCTATGAGTTGGAACCAACTTGATGACACTTAACAACAACATAGCATTATTACCTGATTTTCAAAGTTCCAATTAATATGAAATGTGGAAAATTTAAATTAAAATTTACATTTTATAATTTTTTTTTTAATTCTAAACTCTTGATTTTACATAGGGGAAATTTGTCCAAGATCACAAAATAAGTTACTGACAGACTTAGAATGAGAGAATAAGCAGTTGATTTCTCTCCTGGGCTTTTTCCAGTAATTCTACTTCTTAATTTATCATTATTGGTATAATTTGAAAACAAGAGAAACACCACTCTTCAACTTTTTTTGTTTGGTTATTTTGGTTTGGCCACAATTTAACAAAAACTCTCATGCACTATTCTTTCCACTATAACTTACAACCCAACTTTTGTTTTACAGCTGTAAGTATGCACCTGCATTAACAAAAACTAGAGGCACAGTGGGTTAAGAATTGGGTTACTAACAGAAAAGTCAGCAGTTCGAACCCAGCCACTGCTCCTCAGGGAAAGAAAGATGAGGCAGTCGGCTTCCATAAAGATTGCAGCCTTGGAAACCGTTTGGAGTATTCCCACTCTATTCTATTGTTACTGTTGTTAAGTGCCATCGAGTCAGTTCTGACTCATGGTGACCCTGTATAGTGTTTTCGAGGAGCAGCTGGTGAGCTTGAGCTTGAACCACCAAACTTGTGGTTCAGACCGACCTTGTAGTCCAGAACATTAACCTGCGACGCCACACCAGGATAGGGGTCTCTATACGTCTGAATCAACTCTTCAACAGTGGGTTTAGCTTTTATTACACAGTTCTCAAAACTAGGATGTTATGTAACTTGTGCTTCTTATTCATATTTAATAATTATAGATTAAGGGGAATTAACTGCTTTATGCTATACAAAATACCTGAGATTTGGTTCATCAAACTTACAGTCAAGCAAAAGTGTAATTTCAGAGTTTGGATGACTTTACAAGAAGGTGCCTTAAATTAGTCCTGTAGAGGTGAGAGGCTGAAGATTACAGAGAAAGACATTGGGAAATTTGTCCAAACTCAAAGTCATCCTGGCCTAGTCTCAAACAAATAAGGTAACTGTGGATAAGGAGAATCTGAAGGGAGGATATGGTAGAAGAAATGATCATTGGTGTATTGTTGCTGTTGATATTTTCACTGTTAGTTTTGCAGCATTAATCAAAGCATGGAATTCTCGTATGGAATCCTGTAAGATAAACACCGAACTGCTAACTGCAAGGTCAGCATTTCAAACCCACCAGCTACTCCTCAGAAACCCTATATAGGGTAGCTGTGAGTCAGAACCAATTCCATGGCACTTAGAAGCAAGAACAATTAAGGTATATGGTCTGACAAGTATGAATGTAATTAGCTGAATAACAAGGCAGATCATTTGAAATCAGGATCATCTTGCAATTTTCAGTTTTGAATATGGATTTTAAAACTCTGCATCAGCCTTGAGATTAAATAGAAAAACTTTTGTGTTTCTACACAAAATTGAAAAACATTGTTGTCTTTACAAATTCTTTTAACATCTGACTAAATACAGTTTGTAGGTGAGAAATGTCAATATTTTTATTTTTATCTTTTTTTTCCCCCTTAAAGTGTGGGTTTGAGATGAAAGGCTATGGTAACTTCAAGGTTAGGGTCTCATAGATATGATTATTTTGGAAGACACCAATCCCATTTTGGTAAATAGCATAGTGAGACATCAACATTAAAGCTCAAGGTTGCTCTCTGGGGAGACTGATGAGACTGTAACCTCTGTGCACAGGGCTCACTGGGCATCTCAAACAGATCTTGTTAAGTAACTGCATCTCCCCCACAGTCTGACCAGGATTTGAAATTTCCATTAAGATGTGGAAACTCCCTTGTGTTTACAAGTTTTAAAACTATGAAACAAGGTCTCTGTCAGGTCTAAAACTGTTGACTCCTTGCATATAATCATAGCACATGTTAATTTTTTATTCTGATGAACTTCTTATAGCATATCCTTACTGAGGTATTGCAAACCTCAGCATTATAAGTACATAATCAAGGGGCTAAACAGCCACAGTGAAAGATTTTTCTCCAGCAAAGGTGCTTTCTCTTGCCAAGCAGACTGGTTTTGGCTAATCAGGTATCTTTCTCTTTGGGTGATCTAGGCAAATGGTCCTGTCATTCACCAGAGATAGCTTTCTAATAGGTGTCTTAGTTCCTGCCCTTAATCAACAGGAGCTCCTTCAAAAGACTTTTGATATTCTAGAGGTTTCTGCAGACACTAGAAAATCCTTTGAAATAAGCATTCATAATATGAAACCCAATACTTGTTGTTGTAGTTAGGTGCTATGAAGTTGATTTTTATTTACAGTGATCCTATGTGACATAGTAAAACTGTCCCATGGGTTTTCTAGACTGATCTTTAAGGAAGGAAACTGCCACATTACTCTTCCACTGAGTCATTAGGTTCGAGTTGCCAATTGAACACTTAACCATTATGAACTAAGGCTCTCATTACTTTGTTGTTGCTATAAAGTGCTGTGGAGTTGGTTGCAACTCATGACAAGTCTATATAGGGTTTCTAAGATCAGTTGGTAGGTTTGAACCACCGACCTTTCAGTTAGCAGTCCAGGACTTATCCTACAGCATCACACCAGGACTCCCCTATTACTTATCAAACTGTAATTACTCACCCATCTTAATTAAAAAGTATGTAATACTCTAAAAGTGATGAATCAGAGCTGTGAAATTTCCTTATGTTGCATTTTGTGTCTACAAAATCTCTCAGATGATAGCCAAAAAATCAAAACAAAAAATACAACATTGCTGTTGAGTTGATTCTGATTCATAGAAAATCAAATAGCAGGGAATGTATACCTTGAAATTGGTATGTTCTTAAAATTGTTTATGATGTGCAATGATCTGCCACCAGTTTTTGTTCAACATTATTAATAGGTTTTACCACAGAAGACGATACTAAACTAACCAAAAAGCATTTAAAGAGTGTTCTATTTGTTCAAATGGAGCAATTTTCTACAGAAATTAATGAAGTATTAAAATATAATTCTGAACACTGATTTCATGCTTTATTTGTAAGCGTTTGCTTAGTTGTTAATGTATGACTTTTCAATTAATATTTCCAATTTGCATATCAAACTTCAATAAAACTTACTTTTAAAAAAAACAATCTCTAGGCTACACTGTGGCGGTGTGGGCTAATGCGTCAGACTGCAAAGTCATTTGAACTACAAGGTCGGTGGTTCAAGCTCACCAGTTTCTCCTTGGAAACCCTATACAGGGGCACTATGGGTCAGAACTGACTCAACGGCACTTAATAACAACAGGCTACACTAAGGAGTACTGGTGTGGCACTGTGGGATATTGCGCTGGACTGTAAGGTCAGTTGAACTGTAGGGTCGAAGGTTCAAGTTCACCAGCAGCTCTTCAGAAACCTTATACAGGGTCGCTATGAGTTGGAATCGACTCAAAGGCACTTAAAAACAACAACAGGCTACGCTAAAACAGTTTAAAAACCACAGGTAGCCCCTTATAATATATTCGAGTTACAAAGAAACACACTATGACTGTCAGTATTTCTGGAGCACTGCATTTTCCTGGGAATGAAGGTACAAGAAAAAGCATTAAGGAGATATGGGAAAAACTCTGAGCTGTATGAATATAGGCAGATTTGTAAAGCTGTGAAAGGTTACCAAGAAATATATGAAGGGAAAAAAAGCAAAAACCATACAAAGAATTCTAATTTTCTGACTAGAATTACCATCCCCATTCCCAGGAATAATCCAGATGATCCAAAACCTTCTACAAGTGAAGTATATTTTTATGATTTGTGCATTTTTGTATATTAAAATACACTTGTTTATATATAATCTTTCCAACCCCAAAGACAAATAAAGATGGAATTAATAAAAATAGTGGCACTGTAGGATAAATACTGGACTGCTAACCACAAGGTTGTCAGTTCAAACCCACCAGTTGCTCTGCAAGAAAAAGATAAAGCTTTCTGCTCATGTAAAGATTTACAGCCTCAGAAACCACATGCAGGGTTGCTGTGAGTTTGAACCAAGTCTACGGCACCTCACTACAACAACAATAGTGTTGTAAGAACAAAAAAACAAAGAGGTATTGAGCTTACATCAGAGCCAACGCAGGACAGAGTCATCAGAACAGAACCCCATCTGTGAATCAGAGACTACCTATAATTGGGAAATATAAGTTAACACATTTGTAAAATTGATTTTAATTCAAAATCCATTGTCTTATTTGTACAAAGAGTCTCTGGATAGCCTAATGGCTAAGGACACAACTACTTGCTGAAATGAATTCAGCCAGAATTGCCTCAGAAGCAGCCTGGTGGTCCATTTGCAAATGTTATGAAATTGTTCTACTTTTCACACATGGGGTTGTCAAGAGTTGGAATCAGCTTGACAGCAAGTAACAACAACAACATGAAAAATCATAAACAAACTTTATGGAGGTATAAAAACCCAGTGCCATCCAGTCAATTCTGACTCACGGCGATCCTACAGGACAGACAGTAGAATTGTCCCACAATCTTTACAGATGCAGACTGCCATACCTGTCTCTAGAGGAGCAGCTGGTGAGTTTTAACCACTGACCTTTCAGTTAGCAGGTGAGTGCTTAACACTGTGCACCACAGCTCCTTCGTGGAGGTATAGTCAAGAAAAACTAATTCAAGAACAAAAGCAGAAAGACGTTAATGAGCTTATATATCAAATGCTGAGTTGAGTGTGACAAACTAGACGAACAGGTAAGAGAAATATGGAAACAGAAAGAGGGAAACTAACATGTGTCCAAGGTCAGGTGGAAATTTATGTGGCAGAGGTGGGGCATTATAAGGAGTCCTCTCTACCAACTGGAGTGGAACATAAATTCACGAGAAAGAGTATCATAATAAAAGACAGATTTTGAGGTGTCTTTAACTCCTGACTGAAGAGGTGAGATTGGGTGACCTAGGAAGAGAGAAGTGTTACAATTCTTAGAGTATGGGAGCGGCATACAAGGTGACTTAGAAGGCAGTGTGGGAGATACAGCCAGTCTACCTCTTGAGAAACCAAAGTCTAGTCTGAGCTCTGCTTACAATCTGTGACAAAGAAATCGATCTGATACAAAAGGTGACCTTGAGCAAGTCATTGCTGCCTTGGGGTTTGGTGTCCTTGTGTGTTTAATTACAGCTGGTGACAGAGCAATGGAACTGACATCTCATGCAATGTAGGCATAAGAGAAAATCAGCCAGCCAATCCTTTCACGAATACTCAAACCTTACCAAAGGGAAACCTTATCCAAAACATTAAGGGTATTCATAAATGCTGACATGAACAAAACCTCAAAACTGTCTCCAGAGATTTATGTACAAGAAATCTTTTCAAAGCATTTTTTATTAGGAAAGTATTAAAATAATCAAAAATCAAGGAATTTGATTCATAAATTAAATTATACTCATATGCAATAACTAAAAACCATATTCTCATTTAATGGTCTTTAAAGTCATATGAAAATACTGCAACTATAATGCTAAATTTAAAGGCCAGGCTACAAAACAGCATATGCAATAAAAACATACACTCAGACATTCACTGGGGAAAAAAAGACATCCAGAAAAAATACCAGTAAGTTTAAAAGGCACATTGATTATTAATTATTTTCTTTCATACTTTTTTATATTCCTCAAATTTTCTATAATCAATATGTTACTACTTTTAGAATTAGAAAGAATTATATGATTATATAGCATAGTGGTTACAAATTGGGCTGCCAACCTCAAGGTCAGCAGTTCGAAACTACCAGCCGCTCCGCAGGAGAAAGATGAGGCTTTCTGCTCCCATAAAGATTTACAGCCTCGGAAACCCTGTACAGGGTCACTATGGATCAGAACCAACTCGACGGCACTTAAAAACAACAATATATAAGAGAGCTCTGGTAGCGTAGTGGTTACGAATCGGGCTACTCACCTTAAGGTCAGCAGTTTGAAATTACCAGCTGTTCTGTGGGAGAAAGATGAGGCTTTCTGCTCCCGTAAAGATTTATAGCCTCAGAAACCCTGTACAGGGTCGCTATGAGTC
>NW_006408613.1:4585552-4589164 GCF_000296735.1 Chrysochloris asiatica | reverse complement strand
GTATCTGTTGATTGGCCCCCCACTGTTTGTGCACCTCCATTCTGGTGACTAGAGGTGTTGCCTGAGTGAGTGGACACCCCCCACAGACACCACTAGTGGGTTCTTCTGCAACGCATATGCACAGATACTCTCAGCCCAAGAGCGGGCACTGAACTGTTTGTTTGTCTGTTTTTAATATGGAAAACTCAGAACAAGAGGCGTGGAGAGGGAAAGAGAGTTTAAAAACAAAACAGGACAAAAATTAAATTAAATCCTGAATACAGCATAACAACCAACAGTGGTACCTGGAAATCTCTCAGGCAGCTTTGAAGGATGGAAAACAATATATCAAGCTAATTACAATAAAAAACGAACAAGAGTGGCAGGACTAATCTCTGATAAAATAAACTTTAAGGCAAAAAACAGCATAATAGATAAAGATGGACATTTTTCATGATTAAAGGGACAATTGAACAAGATGATATAACCATATCTCTTCCAATGAAAGAGCTCCAAAATATATAAAGCAAACTCTAATAGATTTGAAGGAACAAATTGATGAATCTAAAAATAACAGTGGGTAATTTTAATACACCGGTTTCAAATTGGAAAGAACAACCAGAAAGAAACTTGACAAAGCCACAGAAGAACTAAACAACACAATCAGCCAACTTGACCTCATAGATGTGTACAGAACATTCAAACCAACAACAGCACAACACACATTCTTTTCCAGTGCACATGGAACATTCTCCAGAATAGACCATGTCTTAGGCCACGAAATATAATCTCCATAAATTTACAAATATCAAAATACTACAAAGCATCTTCTCAGACTACAGTGCTTTCAAATTAGAAATCAACAATAGTAAGGCCAAGGAAATAAAGTCAAAATACATGGAAACTGAATAACATCCTGCTGAAAAGCAACTGTGTAGTAGAAGAAATTAAATGTGAATTCACATAGTTCCTAGAAACAAATGGGAACGAAAACACAGCATATCAAAATCTTTGGGACACAGCGAAAGCGGTGCTCAGAGGACAATTTATTGCAATAAACGCATATATCCAAAAAGAAGAAAGAACCCAAATTAACACATTAATACAACATCTGCAACAATTAGAAACAGACCAACAAAGGGAACCTATAGCCACCAAAAGAAAAGAAACAACAAAGATCAGAGCAGAAATAAATGAGATAGAACACAGAAAAACTAAAGAAAGAATCATAAGGACAAGAAGCTGGTTCTTTGAAAGGATTAACAAAATTGACAGACCATTGACAAACCTAACAAAAGAAAAGAGGGAGAAGACACAAATAAGACACATTAGAAACCACATGGGTGATGTCACAACAAAACCAAAGGAAACCAAAAGGATAATAGCAAATACTATGAAGAGTTGTACTTCAACAAATTAAAAAATTTTAAAGAGATGGATATATTTTTAGATAAACACGACCTACCTAAACTTATACACAGCATAGTAGAAAACCTGAACAGACCCATAACAAAAGAAGAAATTGACCAGGTCATCAAAAAACTCCCAACCAAAAGAAGTCCAGGCCCAGATTACTTCACTGCTGAGTTCTACCAAATATTCAGGGAAGAGCTGTCACCAATTCTACTCAAATTATTCCAAAATATAGAGGAGGATGGAAAACTTCCTAATACATTTTATGAAGCAAGCATAACCCTCATACGAAAACCAGGGAAGGATGTCATTAAGAAAGAATATTATAGACCAATATCCGTCATGAACATAAATGCAAAAAATCTCAACAAAATCCTAGCCAACAGAATACAGCAGCACATCAAAAAGATAATACATCATGATCAAGTTGGATTCATATTAGGGGTGCAAGAATGGTTCAGCATTAGAAAAATGATCAACATTATCCACCATATAAATAAGAAAAAAGAAAAGAACAACATGATCATATTGATTGATGCAGAAAAGGCATTTGACACAATTCAACATCCATTCCTGATAAAAACACTCAACAAATTAGGAATTGAAGGGAAATTCCTCAACATAATTAAGAGCATATATACAAAACCAACAGCCTACATTACTCTTAATGAAGAGAAATTGAAAGTCTTCCCTCTGCGAACAGGAACTAGACAAGGATGCCCTTTGTCACCACTCTTATTCAATACTATGCTGGAAGTTTTAGCCAGAGCATTAGGACAAGACAGGGAAATTAAAGGCATCCAAATTGGCAAAGAAGAAGTAAAACTCTCTCTATTTGCAGATGATATGATCCTATAAGTAGAAAACCCCAAAGACTCAGTAAAAAAGCTACTAGATCTCATTGGAAGATTCAGCAAAGTGGCAGGATATAAGATCAACATACAAAATCAGTTGGATTCCTCTATAACGAATAACGACAGCACTGAAAAGGACATTAGGAAAGCAATACCATTTACAACAGACACTCAAAGGATGAAATATCTAGGAATAAATATAATTAGAGAAACACAGGACTTATACAAAGAAAAGTACAAAACACTACTATAAGAAACCAAAAGAGACCTACAAAAGTAGAAGAATGTACCATGCTCCTGCATAGGAAGATTTAACATTGTGAAATTGCAATACTGTTCAAAGCAATTTACACATATAATGCAATCCCAATCCAAATTTCAACGACATTCTTCAATGAGATGGAAAAAACAATTACAAACTTTATATGGAAAGGAAAGAGACCCAGGACAAGCAAAGCACTGCTTAAGAAGAAAAATCAGGTTGGAAACCTCTCACTCCCTGACTTCAAATTTTACTACACAGCTACAGTGGTCAAAACATCTTGTACTGGTACAATGAAAGATACATTGGTCAATGGAACAGAATTAAGAATCCAGTAATTAACCCATCTACATACAGCCAACTGATTTTTGACAAAGAACCTAAATATATCACATGGGGAGGTGATAGTCTCTTTGAACACATGGTGCTGGCAGAACTGGAAAGCAATATGCAAAAAATTGAAACAAGATCTTCACCTCACACCTTATACAAAAACCAACTCAACATGGATTAAAGACCTGAATGAGAATCCCATGATTATGAAGGACATCAATGAAAAACTAGGAACAAATGTGAGGACACTAATTCAGGGAATACACAGAATACCAAACATTTTGAAAACCACACAAATAAAGCAGACAAAATAGATGAGAGGGACATACTAAAAATTAAAACCTTATGTGCATCAAAAGACCACCAGAAGATTAAAAAGGGAACCCAAAGAATGGGAAAAAAAATCTTTTGCAATGACACATCAGACAAGGGAATAATTTCTAAAATATATATGAAATTACAACACCTCTACAAGAAAAAGGCAAATTACCCAATTAAAAAATGGGTGCAGGACATGAACAGACACTTCACGAAGGAAGAGGTCCAGACAGCCAACAAATATATGAAGAAATTTTCACAATCACTGGCCATTGTTATTGTTGTTAGGTGCCATGGTGTCGGTACTAACTCATAGCGACCTTATGCACAGCAGAACAAAACACTGCCCGATCCTGGGCCAACCTGACTACCATTGCCATGCTTGAGTCCATCAATGCTGCCACCTGGCCAATCCATCTCGTTGGGGGTCTTCCTCTTTTTTTCTGACCCTCC
>NW_006408613.1:4573592-4585317 GCF_000296735.1 Chrysochloris asiatica | reverse complement strand
TGCATATGAGGTTATTGAAAATACCATGGCTTGGGTCAGGCGCACCTTAGTCCTCAAACTGACATCTTTGCTTTTCAACACTTTAAAAAGGTCTTATGCAGCAGATTTGTCTAATGCAATATGTCATTTGATTTCTTGACTGTTGCTTCATTGGCCATTAGAGAGATGCAAATCAAAACAACAATGAGATATCATCTCACACCACCAATAACAGAAAAGATCAAAACAGTAGAGGACAATAAATGCTGACGGGGATGTGGAGAGTCTGGGACATTCATGCATTGCTGGTCCAACCTCTCTGAAAAGCAATATGGCACTTCCTCTGAAGGTTGGAAATAGAAATACCTTATGATCCAGCAATTCCTCTACTTGGTATTCACCCACAAGAAATACGAGCCATAACACGAGTAGATATATGCACACCAATTTTCATAGCAACACTATTTACAATAGTAAAAAGATGGAGACAGTCTAAGAGCTCATCAACTGATGAATGGATAAACAAACTGTGGTACATACACACAATGGTATATTATGTTACCTTGAAGAATAACAAGGAAGTTGCAAGCCACACATAACATGGATGAACCTTGAGGACATTATGTTGAGTGAAATTAGTCACAAAAGGAGGAATACTGCATAGGACCACTACTACAAAAGACTAAGAAAAATAACCCATATTAAAGGGGGGTGGGGATTCTTTGCTGGTTATTTGGATTTGGGGGGTGGGGTGAGGGGAGGAAGGTGGAGCACAAAGTAGGGAATAGACAAAGGCTAGTTTGGGTGCTAGGGAGGGGGGCAATACACAAGAAGGGGAAGGGTAATTGAATAACAAAGTGGATGGGAAAACAATTAGGCAGGTTTGCATGGGCTAAGTGGGACAGAGGTAAATAATGATGTATGCACAACCTTGGAACAACAGGGCTCTGGGATACAGCTATTAAGACATGGCTGGAATGGGGAAAAGGGGGGAAATAATGTTAAGATGCTTGGCTGTCTTTTGAATCTTGGTTTCCATGGCATACCATTATAAATTAGACACTTGAGGGGGAGAGTAAGGAATAGCCAGAAATATCACCACAGAAAGCTTGTAAGTCCGTCTTCTGCCTATAACTGATTGGAATACCTAAAGGGGCGTGGTATAAAGCAGTTGCTTCAATGTACAGATCAAAATTGTCAGCTTCCTGAGAAACCATTAATAAAATGGATTGTGTCATCAACTAATTTAGGGCAATAACTTGAGTTTTGAATGCTTCAGAATGGAAGAGTATGTTTGGGTTAATGCAAGACCCAGAACTCATTATGTATGTGCATAGTCCATATCTGGGAATATTGATGGACACCTCTTAAAGCAAAAGCTCATTAAAAAGACCAAAAAAAAAGAAAGAAAGATCAAAATGGATATCAGAAGAAACTCTGAAACTTGCTCACCAGAGCAAAGCAAATGGAAGAAATGAGGAACTAAAACAGCAAAACAAAATTTTGAAAGGGCAATTTGAAAAGATGAAAAGACAAAGTAAAGTATAATGAAATGTGCAAAGTCCTGGAGATAAAAAATCAAAAGGAAAGAGCATACTCAGCATTTCTCAAGTTGAAAGAATTGAGGGAAAAATTCAAGCTGTGACTTACAATATTGAAGGATTCTATAGATAAAATTTTGAATGATGCAGAAAACATTAAAAGAAGATGGAAGTGAACAAAGTCACTATGCCAAAAAGAAATTGTCGATGTTCAACCATTTCAAGAGGTTGCTGTTCTGAAGTGCTGTCGAGTCAGTTCCAGCCCACAGTGACCCTATATAGGGTTTCCGAGGGCAGCTGGTGAGCTTGCACTGCTGACCTTGCAGTTCCAAGGGCCTTGCAGTCTGGCATGTTAACCCACAGGGCCACACCAGGACTCCTTTCAAGAGATAGCATATGATAAAGAACAGAGGGTACTGAAGGAAGAAGTCTAACCTGCACTGAAAGCATTGGCATAAAAACAAGGCTCCAATAACTAATGGAATACAAACTAAAATATTTCAATAACTTGAGGCAGCAAGGGGAACACTCACTCTTCTATGCCAAGAAATTTGGAAGGCAGCTTGTTTTTTTTAAGAGATCCATAAAAAACTTGAAAATCCTTGAACAGTATCATTAATATCACATGCAAGTAAAATTTTGAAGATAATTGAAAAATGGCTACAGCAATACATTGACAGAAGACTGCCAGAAATGCAAGCTAGATTCAGAAATGGACACAGAGCTATGGCTATCATTGCTGATGTCAGCTGGATCTTGACTGAAAGCAGAGAATATCAGAAAGATGTTCAGTTGTACTTTATTGACTATGCAAAGGCATTTGTCTTTGTGGATCATGACAAGTTATGGATAACATTGCAAAGAATGGGTATTTCAGAACTTTTATTTTATTTCTGAGGAAGCTGTACATATATCAAGAGACATTCATTCAAACAGAACAAGGGAATACTGAACAGAAAAGGTGTGTTCAAGTGTTATATTCTTTCATCATACTTATTATATAAGAGTCCTGGTGTGGTGCTTAGATAAGGTCATTTTGAACCACAAGGTTGGTGGTTCAAACTCACTAACTGCTCTTCAGAAACCCTGTACAGGGTTGCTATAAATTGGAGCCAACTCGACAGCACTTAACAACAACATTCAATCTGTATGCTGAGAAAATAATCTGAGAAACTGGATCATATGAAGAAAAATGAGGTCTCAGATTGGAGGAAGACTCATTAACAACTTGCAGTATGCAGATGATACAAACTTGCTTAGTGAAAATGAAGAGGACTTAAAATACTTACTGATATAGAGCAAAGACTACAGTATTAATACAGATTGCACCTCAATGTAAGGAAAACAAGAATATTGAAAGTACCATGGGTTGCCAGAAGAACAAACAAATCTGTGTTGGAAGACAGCCAGAATGCTCCTTAGAAGCCTGGATGGTAAGACAAAACACTGAATGATGCAGGAAGCATCAAAAGAAGATGGAAGTT
Organism: Chrysochloris asiatica; assembly: GCF_000296735.1. NCBI lineage: Eukaryota > Metazoa > Chordata > Mammalia > Afrosoricida > Chrysochloridae > Chrysochloris > Chrysochloris asiatica. The sequence goes on along the minus strand of NW_006408613.1, from coordinate 4,582,313 downwards.
ATCAGGACTGATTGTAAGGGCTGGAAATGTAAAGGTAGATGTTTTGTGGCAAAGGGAAGGGAGTGATTAACTTTGCAGTCTAGGAGCAGAGGTCCCTGGGACCATCAAGGGAGAAGAGCAGAGAGTGGAACCCTACCCAGAGAAGCAGTGACACCAGAGATGGAGGCAGAGAAGAGACAATGACTTGGACAGATGGAGTGGCTCGGGATTTTAGACCCGAAGAAGGAGAGGGACTGTGTGCTGATGAACAGAGGGCAGGTTTGCAGGGTATACCCTTTGGTTGGTTGATGATGCATGGAGGGGATTGTAAACATGGCAATGAAACACTATTCTATAGGATGAATATAAATAAAGCTAATGTTCTTCCATGTAAACTATCACATAATTCACAATAAAACATTTAAAAAAAGAAGATGGAGGAGAGACACAGAGTCACTGTACTAAAAATAATTGTACCAAAAAGAATTGATAGATGTTCAATTCTTATATATGATTAAGAACTGAAGGAAGGTGCCAAAGGAAGGAGCCCACTCTGTACTGAAGGCGTTGACTAAAAACAAGGCTCCAAAATTTGATGAAATACCAAGTGAAATCTTTCAGTAAACTGATGCAGCATTGGAGATGCTCATTTGTCCATGCCAAGTAATTTGGAAGACAGCTACCTGGGCAACTGACTGGAAGAGATCCAATTCCAAATAAAAGATGACCCAATGGAATGCAAAAATCATCAAATAATATCATTAAAATCACATGAAAGTAAAATTTTACTGAACATAATTAAAAACAGTTAACACCGGAAGCTGCCAGAAATTTAAGCCAGATTCAAAAGAGGATGTGGAATTAAGGATATCATTGCTGACATCAGATGAATATTGGCTAAAATTAGAGAATTGTTGATTGGGGATCCAAGTAAAATCCAAGAAAAATGTTTACTTGTACTTTATTGACTTTATTTGACTGTGTTGATTATAACAGTCTATGAATAATGCTGTGAAGAATGAGAATTCTAGAGCACTTCATTGTGTGTACATAGACCATTGTATGTACATAGACCAAAAAGCAGCCGTGCAAACAGAACGGAATACTGAATGCTTTAAAATCAGGAAAGGTGTCCACCAGGTTTGTATCCTTTCACCACGCACATTCAATCTTATGATTAGCAAATTGTGTGAGAAGCTGAATTCTATGAAGAACTTGACACCAGGACTGGAAGAAGACTCATTAACAACCTTCAATATACAGATAACACAAGCTTGCTTGCTGAGAGAAAATGCTTACTAATGAAGATTAAAGACCACAATTTTCAGTGTGAATTGCACTCAAGGTAAAGAAAACAAAATCCTTACAACTGGACGAATACATAACATCATGATAAATGAAGAAAAGATTGAAGTTGTCCAGATTTGTATCTGAAATCAACACTCATGGAAGCAGTATGAGCCTCCATTCTCCTAAGAAGCAGTCTCTCCCTCTCATGGTCCAGTTTTTACACTCATATGAAATGACTGAAAATATGAGAACTTGGGTCTGGCACACCTTAGTCTTCCAGGTGGCATCTTTGCTTTTAGCACTTTGAAGAGATCTTTTGCTGCAGATTTGCCAAATGTATGTAGTATGACTTTTGATTTCTTGGTTGCTGCTTCTATGATTGTTGATTGGGGATCCAAGTAAAATGAAATGCTTAACAGTTTCAGTCTTTCTTGTTTATCATGATGTTATTTATTGGTCCAGTTGTGAGGAATTTTGTTTTACTTACATTGAGGTGCAATCCAAACTGAAGGATAGAGTTTTTGATCTTCATCAGTAAGTACTTCAAGTTTCCTTTACTTTCAGCAAGCAAGGTTGTGTCATCTGCATATCACAGGTTGTTAATGAGTCTTCCTCCATTCCTAATGTTGAGTTCTCCTTCGTATACTCAGTTTCTTGGATTATGTATTCATCATACAGATTGAATGAGCATGGTAAAGGACACAGCCCTGTTGCACAGTTTTCCTGATTTTAAATAATGTCATAGCCCCTTGTTTTGATTGAATGAATACATCTTGGTCTAATAACATACAGATTCAATATGAACACAATTAAATGTTCTGGGATTATCATTCTTTGCAACATTATCCCTAGTATATTATTATTCACAGTCAAATACCTTTGTGTAGTCAACCAGAAAAAAAACAAAAAACATCTTTCTGGTGTACCTGCTTTCAGCAAAGATCTGAAAGATCTTTGACAGCAATGATAACCTTTGTTTCACATCCTCTTCTGAATTTAATTTTAATTTCTAGCAGTTCCCTGTCAAGGTACTGCTTCAAATGTTTTTACATTATTTTCAGCAAAATTTTACTTGAATGTGAAATTAAAGATTTTGTTGTTGTTGTTAGATGCTGTTGAGTCAGCTCCCACTCATAGAAAGAAGTGCTGCCCAGTCCATCTCCACAACTGGTGCTACACTTAAGTCCACAGCTGCTTCCACTCCATCTCTCTGGAGGGCTTTCTTCTTTGACCACTGATATTGTTCAATAATTTCTAAATTCTGTTAGATCACCTTTATTTGGAATGGGCATGCATATGAATCTCTTCCAGTTGTTTGGCCAGGTAGCTGCTTCCAAATTTCTTGGCATAGATGAAGGAATGCCTCCAATACCACATCAGTTTGTTGAAAGATTTCGGTTTGCATTCCATCAATTCACAAAGATTTGTTCTTTGCCAATGTCTTTGGTGCCCCTTGGACATCTTCTTTCAATACCACTGTCTCTTGATCACATGCTACCTCTTGAAATGGTTGAACAGCAAACATTTCTTTTTGGTACAGTGACTCTGTGTATTCTATCTTCTTTTGATGATTTCTGCATCATTCAATATTTTGTCCATAGAATCCTTCAATACCGCAACATGAGTTTTGAATTTTTTCTACAGTTCTTTAAGGTTAAGAAATGTCAAGGGTATTCTTCTTTTTTGTTTTTCTAACTGCTTGTCTTCCCACATTTCATTATAATACTTAACTTTGTTCTAACTTTCCTTTTAAATTTGTTCAGCACTTTTACTTAATCATTTCTGTCCATCATTTTAGCTTCTTTACATTCTAGTGCTCTGGTAGCGTAGTGGTTACGAATCAGGCTGTGAGCCGCAAGGTCAGCAGTTCGAAACTACCATCAGTTCCGTGGGAGAAAGATGAGGCTTTCTGCTCCCATAAAGATTTACAGCCTCAGAAACCCTGTACAGGGTCACTATGAGTCGGAACTGACTCCACAGCACACAGCCACTACCACATTCTAGTGCAAGTTTCCAAAGTCTCTTCTGGCAGTTAATTTGGGCTCTTCTTTCTTTCCTATCTTTTTGCTTTCTTTGCTTTTGCTCTTTGCTTTCTTTATATATGATGTTCTTGAAGTCATCCCACAACTCATCTTGTCTACAGTAATTAGTATTCAATGCTTCAACTTTACTCTTGAGATGGTCTGTAATTTCAGATGAGATATACACAACATCGTAATTTGGCTTTCAAGGACTTGTTTTAATGTTTTTCAGCTCCAAATTGAATGTGCACATGAGCAACTAATAGTCTGTTATGCAGATGAACCCTGGCCTTGTGTTTAGTAATAACATTGAGCGCCTGTAACATCTCTTTCCATAGATGTAGTCAATTTGATTCTTGTGTATTTCATGCAGCAAGGTCCATGTATATAACAGTGATTTATGTTGTTGACAAAACGTATGTCCAATGAATAGTGAGTTCATTGGTCTTATAAAATTCTCTCATGATATCTATCATCAAGGCTATATTTTCCTACTACTTATTCTTCTTTGTTTACAAACTTCACATTTCAAGCACTAGTAATTATCACTGCATTTTGATTGTATGTGTGATCAGTTTCAGACTTCAGAAGTTAGAAGCAATCTTTCATGCCTTATTTTTGGCATTAGTGATTGAAGCACAAATCTGAATAATAGTCATATTAACTGTTCTTCACTGTTGGAGTATATCATTGAGTGTTGTACTTCATGATAGATCTTGAAATGTTCTTTTTGACAACAAATGCGACACCATTGCACTTCAATTTGCCACTCCTAGCATAATATACTATGTTGTTGTTGTTAAGTGCCGTTGAGTCGATTTCGACCCATAGCGACCCTGTATATGGTTTCCAAGGAGCAGCTGGTGAGCTTGAACTGCCAACCTTGTAGTTCAAACGACTTTGCAGTCTGACGCATTAACCCACCGCGCCACACCAGGACTCCATAATATACTATGTTGTTGTTGTTGTTAAGTGCCATCGAGTTGGTTTGCTATAGGAGTGTCCAATTCAAAATAGCTAATACCAAATCATTTTAGCTCACTAATGCCTAGGATAGTTATCTTCAAGCATTTCATTCCACTTTTTACAAATTCCAGATTGTCCTGATTCATACCTTGTACCTTCTACAGTTCTAAATATTAATGGATGCTTGCATTGTTTCTCTAACCCATATAGGAGTGCCACATAAAAAAATGAAGGTCCTGCATGCTTTTTTCTATTCATGTCATTAAGGTTGACTCTACTTTGAGGAGACAGTATTCCCCAAGTCATATTTTGGTTGCACATTTACTTCCAGAACTATATCAGATGTTTCACTGCTATCCTTAAGGCTTTCATTGGTCTTTTTATTTTATTTTTTAAGAAAAAAACAAAAAGTGGTAGGTTCCCAGGTCCTTCTTTGTAGTCTGTCTTGATTCTGGAAGCTCCTCTGAAACCTGTCCACCACGGGTATTTGAAATATTGGTAACATGATTTACAGCACCACAGAAACATTCAGGCCACCAGAGTATGACAACTGACAGATGAATGAATTATCATAATTAAACTAGGGATAAAATTCTATTAAACTACAAATTTATTACACTTTGTTCTAGGTGCTTCTCCTTGGTCTTCTTTCACAGGGTCTTTGCAAAATATCTTCCTTCAGTCTTCCCCACATCACTCTCCTTCTCATCCTCCAGATCTCAAATCAAGATTCCGTCATAGGAATTTCTTCCTTTCCTTCACAGCACTTGCCTTAGTAGGTTATTACACATGCATTAATATGATTATATGTTTAATGTCTTTCACTTTATTAGCATCTAGCAGCAAGGGGTTGAAGTACTGGATCTATTTTTCTTATTTATTCCCAGCAGTTAGGATTATACTTTGGTCGTGGTGGTTATGTGCCATGGAGTCGGTTCCGACTCATAGTGACCCTGTACAGGGTTTCTGAGAATGACACCAAAATTTTTTAATAATTTATATAAAATATACACAAGACATGCCACAGATTCGATTTCCATGGTACTTTTTATTTTAATCTCATTTCTAGCAAGACCTAGGCTGTTGCCAAAAGAAAAACTTCTGACAAAAGATACAAAAGAAAAACTTCTGACCAAAGGTAAACACCTAGAAGTTTTATTTCATTACAAAAGTTATTTCTAACTGTAAATATTTCTCAAAAATGTGGTGGGTACCCACACTATAATTTCAGCATAATTATAATAGTTTGAAGAAAGAACCAAAATCAATGCCACAGGCGAGAACAATAATTCCTTAAATGCTAGAAAAAAAAACCAGGTATCATCCTGAATCACCAAGGAAACATGTTTAAGATGGCACAGCTGGATTCTGATCTGGAAACTGACTATCTCTTGTGGTACCTCTCATGTTCTGCTCTAACAATAGTTCTCCCTGATCCCAAACCCTCAGATGCATGGAAGGCTTAACGGCATTATAGCTGCCTAAGTAATTCCAGATGTGCTGCAAAACTATTATTACCGAGCAATTTATGCTATTGGTATTTAGAAAACAACTGAAATGTGAACCTATATGAAGCTTTCATAGCATGGAAAGGTTCATTGCTATATAAAGATAAGCACTGAAAGTATATCTTAAACTAAAAAGACAGCTTTTGTTTTTCCATTGTCAATGCTGCTAATTGGATTGCAATGTATGGAAGCCCAATAAGAAGTGATGGGAACCATCTAGAAGAGTATTTAGAAGTGATGGGGTGGCCCCTCCACCACACTGCCAGATTCTTCCATTCTCCTAAGACTGTTTCAGTTTAGTGCCATTGAATACGTTCTGACTTATAGTGACCCTGTGTTGGGTTTCCGAGGAGCAACTGGTGGGTTTGAACCACTGACTTTGTGGTTAGCAGTCCAGTACTTATCCTAAAGCACCATACCAGTAGTCCGAGCCAGCAAGGAACAAAGAACAGTGTTTTCTGAGGTCAAACTAGGGTCGCCTCTAACCCCTGTGAGTGCCCAGATATTGAAAGGTGAGATGTCTAGGAATTCCTTAGACATTTAAGATATTTTCTTCCATCTTCCTAAACCCAAGAATGCCTTAAATAATATAAGTAAAATATTTTTAAGTATTTTCATTATGCATTTTCTAATTATATTAGTGCCTGTACAACTGAAAATAAAACTTGAAAGACTCTACCATTATTTTTTTTTACCTATTTACACCCAAAAGGGAAGTTCTTTGGCAATGCCAATTACCATATATTTGCAAAAGCATTTGATTTTCCCAGGAGCAAATCTGATGCCAGTTGCAAGCTAAGCTCCCTTCAGAGATATCAGAGAGTAGACAGGAGTTTTCTAATAATAGGGCACTATTAGCTCAGGAATAAAAGGCTAAAGGGCTCATTGACATTCGTTAAGAAGTCCTAATTAGAGAGTGAATAACTGCTATTTAATGGGAAATGGGGGGAGGTGGTTTGAGAACCAGCAAGAAACTGGGTGAACTCTTCACTCCTTCAGTGCTTGAGGGGATGTGCAAGAACTATTAAAAGCTGATCCTAATGTGCCTTGGGAGTCCTGGTGTGGCGCTGTGGGCTAAGGCGTCAGACTGCAAAGTCCTTTGAACTGCAAGGTCGGTGGTTCAAGCTCACCAGCTGCTCCTTGGAAACCCTATACCGGGTTGCTATGGGTCGGAATGACTCAATGGCACTTAACAACAACAACAACAATGTGTCTTTAATGGGTTGAATAAAAATAAAACATTCCACAGAGGAGAGAAAGGATAGTGAAAAGGAGATGAATGCAGCAGAATATAGATTGTGGTTCTGTAGGAATCTAAGGGGTGGTGTTTTTACAAAATCTCATATTTAAGTAATTAAGCAAGGTAGGAGGGATTTCTCCAGACACCCCTGCCAGGACTAGCCCAGAAAGGAAAAGGAGGCTACGTAGAGTTGGTTGGTTGGATACCTGAAGAGGTTTCAGGGGACCTTTTATTTAAACTCCTTTCTTAGCATCTTTAAATTGATACTTTAGGAGGAGCAAGTTACATGTAGTATTTAAACACTGCTCCTTTGCGTTTCTCTTTTTTTATTTTTCTTTTAATATTCCCCACCCTATGATAATGTCAGGCATGTTAAAACACAACTGATACAGAATGATAGACTACTTTGTAATTTAGATGTGTCTGGTTTAGTCAGCAGAATTCGATGAAAACAAATTATACGTTGTGCTACAGCCTCAGATATTTTCACGACCCTCTAGCAACACGATTTCTAGTAAAGCAGCGTGGTGGGGAAAGCAACAGTCCGCTGTCGCTGTGTGTAAGAAAGAGGAGATGAGAGGAAGCTGTTGAGCATCCAAGAGCACGCTCAGAAAGCAGGGGAGCCTGAGAAGAAGCGGACTAAATGGAATTGAAGGAAAAGAACACAAGCTGGATTCAAATTGTGAAAACATTAGTCTGGAAAAAATCTCGAGCTCATTCGCTTCTTCCCAGGGTTCAAAGACCAGGGTACACCCACCGTTCCTCATTTCCTGTGACTTTGTATTTAATCTAACGTCTTTAAAAGGATGACTCAGAAGCAGTGTGCAAGTCAATCTGATGTCTGTTTGCAAATCAACGCCCGGTCAAAACCAGGTTTCAAAGGCAACCTTGCAAAGGAAGTGCCCCTAAAACCCTCTCGGAATAAGAGAAGAACCGGGGTGGCTTTCTGCCAACCGAAAATATGGCAACAGGCACTTTGACTGCATTCCCTAAGCGAAAGCAATACCGTGCCTTTACTCACACAGGCTGCAGTGGCTGTCGCTCTAGGAGGTCTCAGTCTGCCCATGCACCCCGTTCCCCTGGCCAGACGCGGGGCAATGCCCGCCAACTCGGTGTCTGTCAGCACGACTTACCTTTCATCATCCTAGGTGGTGCTCGCGGGGGAGAGCACTCCTTGCCCCAAAATGACGCGCGCGGCTTTCGGACGCGCTGTCTTCCGGGCAGGAGTCTCGATTTGGGAGCCAACCTGGCCAGGCCTCTGAGCATGCCCAGCGACCAACGCTCTCGGAGTTATTCCACTTCTCCAGGTTTTAGCTCCGACTAAAGGGGGTGAGGAGGGAGCCGGCTGAGAGAGAGAGAGAGAGAGAGAGAGAGATGCTAACAGGCGGTTTAAACTTGGGGTTCCGGGGGAGGAGGGCGCGTAATCTGGAATGGAATCAAGAGGTGTCTGCGTTTCCCAGGTTGCGCGCGGTTCCAGCCGGTTGGGGATTACCAGCGCCGCTGGCCTGGGCCAGGTTTCCGAGATGGGGACGCGCGCTGCACTGCCAGGAGTGAGCACCTTATCGCCTCTCAAGTCAGAACCATGGTATTGAGCATGTATTGTTCTACAAGTCCTTTGCTAATTTTGTTTTCACCTCTTCACAACAAGCAGTAGGGTAATTATTCTCATTGTATGGAGCACTCTGAGGTTGAGTTTCGGCACAACTGGGAGGGGTCC
>NW_006408613.1:4567632-4573474 GCF_000296735.1 Chrysochloris asiatica | reverse complement strand
ACGCCCACTCCACCTCCCGAAGCCGCTGCTTTGTAAGAAGAGGCGGCCATGCCAGACCTGGAGGCAGTTCCAATAATCTCTCCCGAGAGCTAGCGCTGGCAGAAGATGAGCCACCCACCCCAAGCTTGCGGCTGCTTCTGACCGACTGCCCCAGAGTACCTCAGAGCTTCCTTTATCCTCCGCCTCCTCTGGTGACACCCCGCTGCCTTCCTCTTTTTTTGGGGGGGCACCCACCCACTACTTGCGCCTCCCCCCGCTCCCCACCTCGGCTCACACCCAAACCTCCAGCAAGCAAAATCCTTTGCCGGTGGTCTTCGGCTGAGCAAGGGTGTGAGCTCTGGGAGGCGCAGGCACCCTTCAGCACACCTGTCTGAGCATCACGAGGTGGAGCGCAGCGCACTCCCTCCCTGGTTCCCGCCAGCTCCCAACCCGCCACTAGAGTCCCCAGCCGTGGCCAACCCTCCAAAGAAGCTGTTTCTCAGTCCCCAGTCTAGCCAGCCTTGGGATCCGCAGATGGTGCTTACCAGTGAGTCCCATCGAGCGGGTTGAAAAGGTTGTGGCTGTTGCGGGGACGCTGCTAGCCTGGGAGCCGATCTGCTAGAGTGGACGGTGAGTGTTTCGCCTTCAAATCCAGCGCCCCCTTGCCTGCGTGCCTGACAACCATTCAGAGACTGGGGGAGGCAGGGCCCCTCGCAGCTTCCCCCGCTTGGCTCCGTGCACACCATGCAAAAGGTCGCACAGTCTCAAAGCCTCTATCTACCCCACGCCTGTGTGATGCATACTGATTCATTCAAATGTTTAGATGAAGAGGAGCTGAGGTTCCCTTTGTTTAATTCCACCTACTTATTGTACACAACGGTGAAATCAGCATGTACTTAGGTTCCAAGGCTTCACACCCACCCACACATCCTCCTTCACTTAACCCTTTATATAGAGTGTCCAAATAGATGTTGAGGGCTTTCAGATATAGAGAAAACACCAATCATTGGAACTGTTTGATGTTTGTATAGAATGTACTTACTATGAGCTAGACACTGGACTGTACTTCTCAAGTACATATTTTTTTTAATCTTCTTAACAGCCCTGTAAAGAAGCTGAGAAATAAAGGTATTATTCAGTGGAAGACCTGGCCTGAGAACTCAGGTCAAAGACAAAACTTTTTTGCCCAACTTGGTTGACTACATATGTGGGAAAAGACATTGGAAAAGCTCAATTATCATCAGCAGAAACAAGGCCAGGGACAGCTTGTGGAACTGATCTTCAACTGCTCATAAGCAAGTTCAGGTTGAAGCTGAGTAAAAAGGAAGACAAGTCCACAAGGGAGAGCCAAAGTATGAACATATCCCACCTGGATTTAGAGATCATCTCAAGAACAGATTTGATGCATTAGACACTAATGACCAAAGATCTTAAGAGTTGTGTAATAGCATCATGAACATCATACTCAAAGAAAGCAAAGGGTAAATAAAAAGACAGGAAAGAAAGGAAAAACAAAATAGATGTCAGAAGAGACTGAAAGTTGCTCTTCAGTGTAGAGATGATAAAGCAAATGGAAGAAATGAGGTAAAAGAGCTGAAAAAATTTCAAAGGGTAGCTCAAGAAAACAAAGTCAAGTATTATAATGTGTTGTTGTATTGGTTTTTGAATTATCTTCAGCAACATTTTATTTCTAAGTGATATGTGCAAAAACCTAGAGTTAGAAAACCGAAAGAGAAGAACCCGCTCAGCATTTCTCAAGCTGCAAGAACTAAAAAAAAAAAAAAAAAAAAATCAACCATTGCCTTGCAATATTGAAGGATTTTATGGGGATAACAAAGTCCTGGTGCGACACTGTACAATAAGCACTGGAACCCCAATGCCAGTTTGAATCATAAGGTCAAGGTTTAAACCACTGGCTGCTCCTCAGAAACACTATACAGAGTTATTTTGAGTCAGAACCAACTCGACAGCACTTAATAATGACAACATAAAAAAAAATTTTTTGAATGATACGAAAAGCATCAAAACATAGAATCACTGTACCAAATAGAAATGAATGACATTCTACCATATCAAGAGACAGCATATGATCAAGACCCAATGGTACTGAAGGAAGAAGTTCAAGCTGACTGAAGGAACTGGCAAAAAATAAGGTTCCCAAAATTGACAGAATACAAATTGAAGTCTTTCAACAAACTGATGCAGCTCCGAAGGCACTCAAGCCTTCTATACCAAGAAAATTGGAAGCACTGCGTAACTGATAGGAAGAAGTCCATATTTGTGTCCATTCCAAAGGGAGGTGACTCTACATAATGTGAAAATCATTTAACAGTATCATTAATATCACTTGGAAGTAAAATGTTGCTGAAGATAATTCAAATACAGATGCAACAATACATTGACAAGGAACTGCCAGAAATTCAAGCTGGATTCATAAGATGGTGTGGAACTCACTACTGACATTAGATAGATCTTGGCTGAAAGTAGAGAATACCAGAAAGATGTCTGTTTGTGCCTTATTGACTATGCAAAGATTGTCAACTGTATAGATGATGACAAATTATGGATAACATTGCCAAAAATGGGTATCCTAGAACACTTAATTGTGCTCATGAGAACCCTATACATAGACCAAGAGACACTAGTTATAACAAAATAAGCAGATACTGAATGGTTTAAGATCAGGTAAGATGCATTTCAGGTTTGTATACTTTCACCACAATTGTTCAATCTATGCTAAGCAAATAATCTGAGAAACTGTATTATATGAAGAAGAACGTGGCATCAGGATTGGAGGAAGACTCATTAACAACCCGTGATGTACAGATGATACAACCTTGCTTGTTGGAAGCCAAGAGGACTTAAAATATTTAATCATGAAGATCAGATACCACAGCCTTTTTCATGGATTGTACCTCAATGTTAAGAAAACAAAAATCCTTACAACTGGACCAATAAATGAATGAAAAAAAGATAGAAGGTGTCAAATACTTCATTTTTCTTGAATCAACAGCTAACATTCATGGAAGCAGCAGTCAAGAAATTAAAAGATGTGTTACATTAAGCAAATAAAGAGCAAAGATGTTAGTTTGAGGACTGGTAGGGTGAGTCTAACCCAAGTCACAGTATTTTCAATTGCCTCACATACATGTGAGAGTTAGTGAATGGGGCAAACCATAGAAGAATCTGCATTTGAATTGTGGTGTTAGAAAAAAACTATTGAAAGTATTATGAACTGTCTGAAAAACAAAACAAATCTGTGTTGAAGGAAGCACAGCCAAAATACTCCTTAGAAGCCAGGATGGTGAGACTTTGTCTCTCATACCTTAGACTTATTATTCAGAGGGATCAGTCCCTAAAGATGGACATCATGCTTGGTAAAGTTGAAATTGAAAAAGAGGAAGACCTCCAAGGAGATAGACTGACACATTGGGAGCAGCAATGGGCTCTATGTAACAACAGTTGTAAGGATGACGAAGGACCAAGCAGTGTTTCATTCAGGAAACTGATTGGACAGCATCTAACAACAACTGCACATACCTCATGTAAACAGCAAAACAATGGAATGTGGTGTTTCCATGGATATATTTTTATAAAGTAAGGAACAATGTATAGGTCCCTTGTTGTTAAGTGCCATGGAGTCGGTTTTGACTTATATCGACCCTGTATAGGGTTTCCGAAACTTTAACTCTTTTATGGGAAGCAGAAAGGCTCATCTTTCTCCTGAGGAGTGGCTGATAGGCTTGAACTGCTAACTTACTGGTTCACAGTCTAGTTCTTAGCCTATGGAGTCACTGTGCTCCTGCATAGGTCCCTGGGTGGAGCAAATGGCTTGCTCTTGGCTACTAACAGGTTGGCAGTTGGTACCCACTCAGCAACACCATAGAAGAAAGGCCTGGCAATCTCTTGCCATAAAAATTACAGCCGAGAATATCCTATGGAGCAATTCTACTTCATAATGAACTTAAATTGATTTCAGGGCAACTCCACAGCAACAGGTTTTTGTCTTTTTTGTTTCGAAACAATGTATTGTTGGAGTGATTGATATATTTAGCAGTTAATAACTTAGTGCCTGGAGTACTAGTGTGGCACTGTGGGATAAAGCATGGGACCACAGGTCAGTTTGAACCACAGGTTAGCAGTTCAAACTCACCAGCTGCTCCTTGGAAACCCTATATAGGGTTGCTATGAGTCCGAACCGACTTGTCGGCACTTAACAGCAACAACAGCTTACTGCCTACATTTTATAGATTCCAGACAAAAAAGGGGAAAAAAATCAGCACACTGATCTAGAAATGTAGATTTCAACTGCCACTAATTCTCTGCAGTACACACTGAGTTCAGAATGATGATGGATACCTTCAAAGCTGTAGAGTGAAGAGCAAGCTACCAAAAGATCTACCAATAGAGAAAGAACAAAATTTCTGTCTGACCTGTTATTGTTAAGTGCTGTCGAGACAGTTCCAACCCACAGTGACATTGTATAGGGTGTCCAAGGAGCAGCTGGTGAGCTTGAACCACCAACCTTGCAGCAGTTCAAACCAAGTTTGCAGTCCAGCACATTAACCCACAGCACCACACCATCAGGACCTAAGCTCCTTTACTGCATACAGCTGTTTCCTGCTAGATTGACTTCTAATTAAGACTAGACCTTGATGGTAAGCACTGTTTTTAAAAGTTTTGTGCGTACTAATGATGATTAGATTTCCATAGACACAGAGAACCTGTGTTTTGTTTTTTTTTTTGGTTTTTGGGTTTTTGTTTTTTTTTTGCTTCTGAAAATCTTTGCCAGTTAAATATATGAGTCCTTCCAATTTGGATACCAGAACTAATTCCCTGAGGATATCCTTTAAAAATATTTTCATTCAGTTGCAAAATAGAGTACTTTGTGTCAGAATTTAGATTAAGTGAGAAATAAACTATTAGAGCAGAAACACCTTACCAAAGGTGCTTAAAAGATAATTTAAAAATTTCATCCCAATAGTTTATTTCTCACTTAATCTAAATTCTGACACAAAGTACTCTATTTTGCAACTGAATGAAAACATTTTTAAAGGATATCCTCAGGGAATTAGTTCTGGTATCCAAATTGGAAGGACTCATATATTTAACTGGCAAAGATTTTCAAAAGCAAACAAAAAACAAAAACCAAGCAAACAAAAATAAAGGCTCAGGTTCTTTGTGTTTATGGAAATCTAATTATCATTAGTTTGGTAAAGTGGAGGGTCAGAGAAAAAGAGGAAAATCCCCAGTGAGATGGATTGGCAAAATGGCAGCATCAATGGGCTCAAGCATGGCAACAATTGTGAGGTTGGCCCAGGACCGGTATAGTGTTTTGTTCTGTTGTACATAGGGTCGCTATGAGTTGGTACCAACTTGATGGCACCTAACACCAACAACAACATAGCAGAAACATACCTTCTTTTGAATGAATTAATTTCCATCATGCTTTATTTTTACTTTGTTAAATTTACTCCAAAATTACTTTCAAAATCTGCTGGGATCATTTTTGGGCATATCTGCCTTTACATAGAGAATACATTTAACTTTACCTCTATTCTTTTCAGGGTAAGCTTTAGGCTGACCAAAAACTTCATTTGCCTTCCCACCCTCTCTTGTAGGTGAGAATCTTCTGTGATTCAGTGATGTTATGGAATGAATTGTTTCCCTAAAAAATATGTGTTGGAATCCTTCCCCCTATACCTGTGGATATAATCCTTTTTGGAGAATAGGGTTTTGGTTATGCTAATGAGGCCATATTAGTGTTGTTGTTTGTTGTTGTTGTTGTTAAGTGCCATCTAGTCAGTTCTGACCCATAGCAACCCTGTGTAGGGTTTCCAAGGAGCAGCTGGTGAGCTTGAAC
>NW_006408613.1:4565344-4567492 GCF_000296735.1 Chrysochloris asiatica | reverse complement strand
CATTAACCCACAGCGCCACACCAGGACTCCTTATTAATGTAGGGTGAATTTAAAAGCTAATGACTTTTGAGATATAATAAGAGATTAGAACAGAGTGAAGCAAGGAAGCACAAATAGGGAAAAGGTAGATGCCATATGGAGATCTATAAGGAACTGAAGAACACAGGTTACAGAAGCTGAGAAAAGTATCTTGTATCAGAAATGACAAAAAGAGACTTCTAGAACCAGTGCCCTGAATTCAGACTTTTAAAACTGTGAGAAAATAAATTTCTGATCTTTAAAATCACTCACTTGTGTTATTTGTGTTACACCAGCACTAAGAAGCAGTCTTGGTATGGTGCTATAGGATAAGTACCCAACTGAAAGGCCAGTTTGAACCACATGGTCAACCACTCCTGTGAAACCTTATACAGGGTTGCTATGAGGAGGAAACCACCCAATGGCACTTAATAATAAGAACAACAAGAAGTAATACACTGTTAATACACTGCAGTGTTATTGAAATACGTGTCTGTCTTCTCTCTATTCTACAAGCTTCTGGAGGTCAGGAAGTATGTCTACTAGATTTTACTAAGCAAAGTTGAGCATATACTAGATTAAGTGATAAAAGTATTGCTATAAAATCATAGAAAGCATTAGTAAACAACGAAGTGTTGAAGAGTAAAGATGTCAGCTTGAAGACTAAGGTGCACCTGACCCAAGCCATGGTATTTTCAATAACCTCATATGCATGTGAAAGCTGAACAATGAATAAGGAAGACTGTAGAAGAATTGATGCTCTTTAGTTATGGTGTTGGAGGAGAATCTTGAAAGTACCATGGACTGCCAAAAGAACCAACAGATCTATGTTGGAAGAAGTGCAGCCAGAGTGCTCCTTGGAGGCCAAGATGGCCAAACATCGTCTCTCATACTTTGGACATATTGTCAGGAGGGACCAGTCACTTGGGAAGGATATCATGTTTGGTAAGGTGGAGGGTCAGAGTAAAAGAGGAAGACCCCCAGTGAGATGGATTGGCCAAGTAGCAGCATCGATGGACTCAAGCGTGGCAACAGCAGTGAGGTTGGCCCAGGATCAGTCAGTGTTTCGTTCTGCTGTGCATAAGGTCGCTATGAGTCTATACCGACTCAATGACACCTAACAACAACAGGTTTATATATTTTCTGAAGGCAGTGTTACCATACTCTCCTGAAGAATTCTGCACTCTGATTTACAACCATGTCAAAATGACTGTTTTTGCTTCCTCCAGGGATTCAAATTGTGTTTCTTTTCAGTGTTCTTTGAGTTTGTGACAAAAATATGAACTCTGAAGGGGCAAGATCAGGACTCCAGGGCAGATGGAGTAAGGTTTCCCAACAAAATTCTCACAGGACAGGCCTTGCTACCCTCAAAGAATAAGCATGTGCACTGTTGTAGGGGAAAAAAAATAATCCTCAGTGCAACTTTCCTGACCAATGTAGTTTTCAGTTTCCTTAAAGCTTCATAATAAGTCCCTGTGATTGTTCTTTGAGAAAAACTATTAAAATGCTAGCTAACTGCCATCGAGTCCATTCCAACTCATAGTGACAGGGTTTCCAAGGCTGTAAATCTTTACTGGAGCAGCAAGCCTTATCTTTTTTTTCCCATGTAACGGTTCATGGGTTTGAACAGCAGACCTAGTGTTTAGCAGCCCTAGCTAAACCTCCAGCACCACCAGAGCTATTAAGATTGTTGTTGCTGTTAAGTGCCATTGAATAGTTTCTGACTCATAGCGACCCTGTGTAGAGTTTCTGGGGAACAACTGGTGAGTTTGAACTGCTAAACTTGCAATTCAAACCAACCTTGAGATCTAGTGCTTATCCTATGACACCACCCCTTTGGAATTCCAAAAAGCAGTAGCCTTAGTCTTTTGAGCTGATGTTTTAACCTTGAACTAAATTGACCAAGCAGATCCTCTCAGTAGCCACTGTTCTATTTGGACCTTCTTTTTTGAAGGCACCCTAAGGAGCTCTACTAGCATAGTGGTTACGAATCAGGCTGCTAACCTCAAGGTCAGCAGGTTGAAACTACCAGGTGTTCTGCAGAGGAAAGATGAGGCTTTCTGCTCCCCTAAAGACTTACAGCCTCAGAAACCCTGTACAGAGTCACTATGAGTCAGAACTGACTCCACA
>NW_006408613.1:4561279-4562314 GCF_000296735.1 Chrysochloris asiatica | reverse complement strand
CATGTACTGATATGGTCATTTGTTTCTGTTTTGGGGCATATTGAGGAGTTTACTATGGTCTTAATACTTAGACTAGTGTGTATTCTGGTATTTTTTATGCTTTCTGATTGCCTCCAGGTAGATGTGATCGGGAAATTCCATTTTCACTCTTCTTCCTGAAAAATTTCAAGATGCCACTGTTAGTCATTATGACATAATTCAGGATTTAATTTTCTGCCTATTTCCTTTTTAGTCTGCCTGTCTTACTCCACAACCCCCATTCAGGCCTTTTTCCTTGTGATAAACAGTTTAGTTTATTGCCGGCTGTGGACATTTTGCTGTGCTGTTTGGTTTTAAGTGAAAACTGCCCCTTTAAATTTCAAGGAGATCTGTGAGCATGCGTAATAGAACCCTCTGTAGGCGGTGGTGGGGTGTCCAATCACTCAGGCACTCTCTCTAGTCACCAAAATGGAGGTGCACAGACAGCGAGAAACCAATGAACAGGTACACAAAAAAATAGAATGTCCACACCTTTATCTCCACAGTTCTTTCAGGCATCTGTGGCTGCCCTGATCCTTCCCCCACTCGGTCTGGCCCAAGATGGCAGCTCTGTGAGCAGCTGAGCATCTTGGATTAGAAAGCACTGGATTTCTTGCTTCTGCTACACATTCCCCTAGCTGTAAGCCTTCCAACCTTCTAAATATTCATTTATATGTGGTTCAGAGTTCTGGCACCATCCCCTGAGCCTGCTTGGTCTGGTATTCTGTGTTGTTGCTGACGGAGCTCCTCACTGTACTTCTACCCGATCCACCATTTTGTTTGTTCTCCAAAATGTCAATACTTTTTGACTTACCCATGTGCTCAGCTCTTTCAAGAAAGTGAGGCGACACAAGAGGCACTCACTCATCTCTGCCAAGAAATTTGGAAGACAACTATTTGGCTGACTGATTGGAAGAAATCCATATTTGTGCCCATTCCAAAGAGAGGTGACCCAATGGAATGCGGAAATCATCGGACAATCTCTTTGATATCTCAAGTGAGTAAAGTTTTACTGAA
>NW_006408613.1:4558850-4559765 GCF_000296735.1 Chrysochloris asiatica | reverse complement strand
ACAAATCTGACATGGATGAAGTACAGCCAGATGGCTTTTTAGAAGAGAGTATGGAAAGACTTTTTCTCTCATACTTGGACATATTATTAGAAGGGACCAGTCCATGGAAAAAGACATTATAGTTGGAAAAGTAGAGAGGTTCAGTGAAAAAAGGGATGACCCCTAACAAAATGGATTGACCCAGTAGCTACAACATGGCTTGAACATAACAATGATTATGAGGCTAGTGCAGGATAGACAGTGTTTCATTCTGTTGTGCATGGTGGTGGTGGTGGTGGTGGCTATATGCCGTGGAGTCAATCCCAACTCATAGTGACCCTGTACAGGGTTTCTGAGGCTGTAAATCCATATGGGAGCAGAAAGCCTCATCTTTCTCCTACGGAATAGCTGGTACTTTCAAATTGCCGACCTTAAGGTTAGCAGCCCTACTTGCTACCAGAGCTCCTTTATGCATAGGGTCACTATGAATCTGAATCAACTTGATGACACCTAATAATAATAATATCATGTAGTACATGTATCCTTTCTATGTTGTTGTTTTGATCCGTGGAGTTTGTTCCGACTCTTAGCGACCCTATACAGGGTTTCTGAGCCTGTAAACCTTTACAGGAGCAGAAAGCCTCATCTTTCTCCTACAGAACAACTGGTAGTTTCGAACTGCTGACCTTGCGGTTAGCAGCCTGATTCATAATCACTATGCTACCAGAGCTCCTTATCTTTTCTATAAGTAGTGCTTTTTAAATTATTCCTAGTGATTAACCAATTCTTTTTAAAATTTCAATCTATATAGAATAATACTTTTATAAAATACAGTAAAATTAATTATTGTTGTTGTTGTTAGGTGCCACCGAGTTGGTGTGGACCCATAGTGACCTTATGTACAGCTGAACAAAACACTGCCCCATCCTGGGCCAA
>NW_006408613.1:4511803-4557762 GCF_000296735.1 Chrysochloris asiatica | reverse complement strand
CTGGAAGTTCTGTCAATGTATGATTGTAGCCGTTTCTGCATTACCTTTAGCAAAACTGTACTCGCATGGGATATCAAAGAGATTGTCTGATGATTTCTGCGTTCCATTGGGTCACCTCTCTTTGGAATGGGCACAAATATCTATGTCTTTCAATCAGTCGGCCAGATAGTTGTCTTCCAAATTTCTTGGTAGAGATGAGTGAGTCCCTTCTGTGCCACCTCACTTTCTTGAAAGATTTCAATTTTGATTCCATCAATTCCTGGTGCCTTGTTCTTTGCCATTTCCTTCAGTGTGCCTTGGACTTCCTCCTTCAGTATCATTGGCTCTTGAGCATAAGCTACCTCTTGAAATGGTTGAACATTAACCATTTCCTTTTGGTACAGTGACTCTGTGTATTCCTTCCATCTTCTCTTGATGTTTTCTGCATCATACAATAATTTTCCGAGAGAATCTTTCAATAACAGAAGTCAAGGCTTGAATTTTTTCTTCAGTTTCCCAAGCTTGAGAAATGTTGAGTGTATTCTTCCTTTTTTGGTTTCCTGATTCCAGATCTTTGCACAAAATTATTAGAAATATGAAATTAAAATCAATTCCAAAATGCAAAGTTGGTTTATTATTGTGAGGATGAACAGGCATAAGATAATTCTGTCCAATTGTTACATAAGTTTCTAAACATTTATTCTGATGTTATTGCTGGTAGCAGAAAGTTTGCAAATCCCCTAGTCTACCACCACACTTACAATAACACAGCTATAAAGGATGCCTGTCTGTTGATAAGCCAACAGTTGGTTTGGAGTTGAGAACTGCCGGTGTTTTTTCTATGCCTTTCATAGGGTGATGACTATCTTCTTTCCAAATAATGCCTTGCTGTAGAATTGTTTTTGTTGTTGTCAAGTGACATGGAGTTACTTTCACCTCATAGACATCCTGAATAGGGTGGGTTTCCGAGGCTGTAACATCTTTACAGGAACAGACAATCTCATCTTTCTCCTGTGGAATGACTAGTAGATTTGAACTACTGACCTTTCAGTTAGCAGTCCAGCTCATAATCCACTCTACTACTAGGGCTACCAGGTGATGAATTTGTGAATCATTAGGTTTTTGGGTGGTAGGATAAGCACTTGACTGCTAACCATGAGGTTGGCAGTTCAAACCCATCAGCTGCTCCTCAGAAACCATTTGCAGTGTCTCCCTGAGTTGTAACCAACACAACAGCACTTAACAACAACAATAAATGTTTGAAAGTATGTCATAAACCATTCCTATATAAACTGAAATCTAGTAGTTGGTCAAATAATCCCTTGGGTCTTCTAGCCAGACTAATCTTTTTTTCTGTAGCTTTATGTGATTAAAATGTAATGGTTGCAGGGTGACAAGAAGCAACTAAAAAATAATATTAATATTCAAAATTATAAGGGTTCTATTCAAAACTCTGGCCATTCAGTATGTGGCGATACTCTTGTTTGTATTTATAATGTTGCCAATTACTGATTAGGTCTTTGGTGTTTGCTTTGACTTCTAGCTTTTCCTCACAATATCCCTGGGAAATAGGTAATACCTTTTCCTGAGGAGGAAACGAAGACCTAAAGGGCACAGCTGCACTGGGCTTGATCAAACTCAGTGCACCCCACCCCAGGTCATTTCCTCTTTTGCTGCCTCCACCACCCAGAAGTTGTTTTGTTTTTCTACAAGAGGTCCAGGAAACAAGAAGGGAGGAGGTAAAAGTATGATGAGGTGGGACTAACCACAAAACCACTTCAAGCTCCCAACTTGCTTCTGTAGCCTCTCAAACCACTCCCTGTAACCTAAGATCTACAACCAAGAATCTAAACCGGTTGTCATCAAGTTGATTCTGGCTCATGGCAACCCCATTTATTACAGAGTGGAACTGCCTGAGAGAGTTTGCCTGACTGTAATCTCTATGGAAAGGAGCTCTGGTAACGTAGTGGTTACAAATAGGGCTGCTAACCTTAGGGTCAGCAGTTCAAAACTACCAGCTGTTCCATGGGAGAAAGATGAAGCTTTCTGCGCCCATAAAGATTTACAGCCTCAGAATCCCTGTACAGGGTCGCTATGAGTTGGAACCGACTCCACGGCACGTACCAACAACAACAATCTCTATGGAAGCAGATTTCCAGGATTTTCTTCTCAGGTGCCACTGGATGGGTTAGAACTGCCGACCTTTAGGTTAGTAGCTGAGTGCAAACAATTTGTGTCATTCAGGTACCTTTGGAGATCCCCATGTTATTGTTGCTAAGTGCCATGGAGTCCGTTCCAACTCATAGTAACCCTGTATAGTGTTTCCGAGGAACAGCTGGTGGGTTTGAACCCTCATCCTAGCAGTTAGCAGGAGATTCTCATAGCTTCACCAAATCACACTGTGTGCTTAGAGAAAATGGATGTGAATGTTTCTGAAAGTCTTCTGACCTAGGAGTCAGGGAGCCTAAATTTTGTTGCCTGCTTTGCTATTCCTCATCTGAGTTTATTTCTTAAACACACAATGGACATTTGCTAAGTCTCTAGAATGTTGCATGTAAAATTAGATAGATTCTCTGAAACTTCCCCGCTTAGAAAACTGCCCTGAGATTATATTGTTTGTTAGTTGCTAAGTGGCGTTCAGTCAGTTCTAAGTCATAGTGACCCTGAATAGGGTTTCTGAGGAGCAGTTGGTGGGTTTGAACTGCTGACCTTGTGGTTCACAGTCCAGGGCCGACTATGCCCCACCCCCTTCTCTCTCTTACCATTATTCTGTCTACTCAGCTTGAAGTAGACCAGAGACTTATCACAGCTGTTTTCAAATGTCCCATATTATAGAGAAGTGAAATTTAAGCCTGGATCTCTTGACTCCTCTGGAAAAGATAGGGAAATCCTGAATGTAATAATACCCACTCACAGTTGGGGTAAGTGTCATCCAAGATCATTTTAAAACATGAACTGAAGAAACTGAAATGTATAAAGTGAAGACTGTGAGAGTGTGAGGGTCAATTTTGTTATATATTAGAGTTCTTCAACCAGACAGGCTGTCTGGTCTGAAGAAATCAACACTGGTTAGTTGAGGAAACATTTCTTCTTACCTTCACATCCAATTTTTAAAGAGGAAATTTTTAACTTTTTTGTAGTTGCTGCTGTTTTGGGTCTTACATTTTCCTTTAACCCCAGTAAACAGTTATCATCAGTAATATTGTAAAATAGAGATTAGAAGTCTTCTCCAGATTCTATGGAGACTTGCCCAATGCACATGAGGTAACCATTTTTGGGAGCTAAGATGCAGACATCTTTGGAACTGAGCAGTTTATGCGGTCTACCTCAGGAAAGTACAGAACTAACTTGAACAGATTGAAAAGAAAGTGTCTCCAGGGGTGAGAGGAGCTACTTGTGTCTGTACTTCCAAAACCTAACACAGGGAAGGCAAGAAATAAATATTTGTTGAAAGAATGACAATATTTAAAAGAGAATTGAGAAACTTTTTCAATATTCAGAGTTATTACAGGTGGTGTGATTAAGATAAAAGACCAGAAGATGACAGTATTGATCAATAATAACTCTTATTAGATGATGTAAACAGTTAAGTACTGAACTACTAACTAAGGTTGGTTATTTGAATCCACTCAGAGGTATTTTGGGTGGAAGTTCTGGTCATCTGCTTTTGAGGGCCAGAGCTTTGAAAACACTATGGAGTGTAATTCTATTCTCTACACATGGAGTTGCCATGACTCAAAATCAACTAGCCAGCAATGTTTTGTATTCTTTTTTTGGTTACTTACTGGTTGGCTTGGTCTTGGGCTGCTATTTGCAAGGATGGTGGTCCAAACTTACAAGCTATTCTGCAGGAGAGTGATATAGCTGGCTGCGCCTATACAAATTTACAATCTCAGAAACCCTATAGGGACATGATACATCAGAATCAACTTTATGGTAGTGGGTTTGCTTTGGATTGACTACTGATGATGCCAAACTCTAAATTAAAATATTTCCATATTATTCCAGTTAAATCTTCTATCTCCCTTGTAAAGTAACTCCACTTTACAGATGAGAAAACTGAGTCTCTAAGTGAAGTAATTAGACCAAGGCCCAAGCATAAAGTTAAATTTAAGATTTAAAAATCTAGTGTTCTTAACTCCTCATCAGTGTTTCTGAAAAGCTAAATGAAATCAGTTTCAGAACACAAACCATCTTTATTCACCAGGAGGGTAGTTTTAAATACTTTTTTGGTTGCAAGCTTTGGCAATAATATTTAATGCAATGAGCCTTTTCCTGGGGCATAATTGGCTAAAGAGGCAGAAGCACACACTGGCACAACAATTGCCATTCTCTTTCCAGAATTTATATCCCTTTGAAGTTCAACCATGAGCCCAACAGATACAAGGACTCTGGTAAGAATCCTTGCCTAGAGAAATTCTGTCTTTCAAGGAATTCAATAGTGAAGTCTACTGTGAACTTTTGAGTATGTTATAAACTAAGCCCACACCTACCATTTGGTATAAATCTGGATTCCATATGTTTAAACTTGTTAACATAGGAGGTATTAAAATGTCTCATCTACCAGGGATTTTTCTTTTGCTCTCTTGGTTGAATATAAGTATTCTAGATTAGAACTCTATGATTCTATTAAATCTTGCTTAAAAATAAATTTAAGGGTTCAAATATGGGCTAATTGCCACTGTTAGTTAGTCTGTACGAGAAATTCCGTTTCATGGCCTAAAAAAGATATTTTAATATTCAAGTTAAAATGTTGTTATTAAACTCATAGTGACTCTGTATAGGGTTTCTGAGAGCAGCTGGTGGATTTGAACTGTAGCGTAGTGGTTACAAATTGGGCTGCGAGCCTCAAGGTCAGCAGTTCGAAACTACTAACTGTTCCACAGGAGAAAGATGAGGCTTTCTGCTCCTGTAAAAATGTATAGCCTCAGAAACCCCATACAGGGTCGCTATGAGTTGGAACCGACTCCATGATACGTAAACACCACCACCACCACCTTGTGGTTAGCAGTTCAGTGCTTGTCCTACATCAGCACACCAGAATTCATAATATCATTATCACATCTAAAGTAATTAGCAATATTCCCTAATGTCATCAACTATGCAGTCGTTGTTGAAATTTCCAGTTATTTCATAAATGTCTTAATTATTTAGTTTGTTGTTTGAATAAAGATACAAATAAAATCTAAAAAAAAAAAAAAACTGTAGTTGTTAAGTGCTGTTGAGTCGGTTCCAACTCATAGGGATGTTAGGTCACCAACTCATAGGGACCTTAGGTTACCAACTCATAGGGACCTTAGGTTACCAACTCACAGGGACCATAGGTTTCCAAGGAGCAGCTGGTGGGTTTGCAGTCCAGTGCTGATCCTACAGCACCAAATAGCAGTGTTAATATAAAATAGACACTGTAAGAAGTCAAGGACATTTGAGAATAGAGCAGGAATCCCATACCAACACCAAAAAATAAATGAAGAAATCATGCAACTGATCTTTGAGACAGCAAAAGAAAATGAAAATGAATGTTCCATTACTTAACTGACTAAGTCAGGCTTTCTCAACCTCACTATTACTGACATTTTCAGCTGCACTGGATGTTTGGCAGTATCCTTGGCCTCTACACACCAGATGCAGTAGCTTCCCTTCCTCCTAAGTAGTGACAACCAAAAATGTCTCAAGACATTGCCAAATGCCCGGGGTAGGGGTGTGAGGGGTTGTAATCTCCCCTAGTTGTGAATCACTGAACTAGAGATAAAACAAGAATCCCGTATATTAATAACACCCCTCAAAAAGACCTGCACAGTTTTTGATGAACAGAAGAAATAAAATTTCCAATAAATACCTAGAGCAATTATTCTTTCTCTCCTTCACATACAGAATGTATGCCATGTACTACCATGCCAAATCCTGAGAAGTCACCATTCTTGGTTGCTTCTAAGATTCTCATACCATCACTTCTCTAAGTCTCCTCCAGCACAATACTCAATGGCATGATAAATGCTATGGGGTGCAATATAATTCAATTCTCTACACATGGAATTGCCATGATTCAGAATCAACTACTTGAGAGAATTATCAAAACAAGACAGGGTTTCAATGAAAGCAAAAATAAGCAAACGGCATACACAGCTTTCTTCATCTGTGGCTCCAATGAGCCCTTCACCACACCATAATGCTCTCAGCTTTTCCATCAGTTATAAAACATCATTTTAGAATACAAGGTTGAATCTTTTACTTATCTTTGTGGGAGGTAGTTCTATAATGCTCAGCTGTAGAAGTTACAGGGTGGCCTGTTTGAACTAAAATTTACCAAAAAACCCTCTATATTTTAAATGGAGGCAACTTGGGATTAAATGACCACTTTCCAGTCAGCAAACCAAACCAACTGATGCTTAATGATCACTGGCAATTTACACTGAATGCTATGAGTAAAAAGACCCTATATTGTATGAAGTCACTGATTTTTGTGGGCAGTTTTTTGTTTGTTTTTTGCTTCCAGTCCTTTGTTTGCCTTTGTGGACTGGCTTGGCTCCAAACAATGTAATTATATTATCCTGGCCCAGACTAGAGTTCCCAGCAACGAGACCAAATTTTAACTCCTTCTTTCTCTATCATTCCTACTCCATCCTCCTAGCACTGGTAAATCCTAATCAAGATAGTGGGCTAGCTGAGATTCTCTTTGCTGGTGTAATCACAACTAACAACCATTGTTTGGCAGTGAATGCTGCAGAGCAAGCCAACGTCTTTGCTTAAGCCTAGCTCCTTGAGCTGGAGCTAGGATACAGGCTCTGTCTCTGTCTAGCTGAGTCACCTTTGGCAAGACTTCTAAAGTCTCTGAGCCATGGTGTTTTCATCTGCAAAATGGGGATAAAATAATTCCTACCTCACAGGGTTGTTATATCAAAAACATGTGAAAGTTTCTACATAGCATCTGGCAACAGGAGTCACGAAGAGGCATCATTTTAATCAAGTCATAATTAGAAACAGTACTGAACATAAAGGAATTTTTCTATACTAGCACGAGTTCCTGTGATTGACAAAGCTCTTTCATTAGCTCCATTATTTTTCACAATTACTCTGTGAAACAGTAGGGGATTATAGCCCTCATTTTATAAGCAAGGAAACTATAAAGTTAACTGCCTTTTCCAAGGTTACCCAGCCCTAACTTTAGTTCTGCCATTTTCTAACTTGGAACCCAGAATTTTTTCACCACATTCAATTATATATTCTTATAGCAACAAGCAGAAGCAATATGAGGCGGCTTCAAAATGTTCATGGAATAATTCCTTTAACGTTTAAATTCCTTTGTCCACGAACTTTTTGAAGCCCCTTGTACCACATAAGGCAGGCCCAAAAGGTTAGGGAGGTATCAGTGATTCCCCTAAGAAGACCAATATGATATTTTCACCCACTAAAGGATTTTCAGAGGAGCGCTGGTAGCACAGTGGATTGTGAGTTGGGCTGCTAACCACAAGGTCAGCAGTTGGAATCTCCTAGTCACTTCTCAGGAGAAAGATGAGGCTTTCTGCTCCTGTAAAGATTTAGAGCCTTGGAAACCCTATACAGGGTCGCTATGAGTTGGAACTAACTTGGGAGCACACAGTCAATACCACCAAGAGATTTCCAAGACTTCTTTGAAAGCCATATGTACAAAAAATATGTATGTGCATTCATCCCAGCAAACTGTAAGCAATTAAAGAATTCACTAACCTGCTTTAAAGGGGTTAATTCTTTCCAAGCTCTATGGAAAGAGTCAGAGGGAACAAACTGGAACCAGATCCGAAGCAGAGGGATGGTCTATGCCAGCTGTCTCCTGTCTTTTTTTCCACACAAATAAACACTGCCCAAACAATCCCTTGCAGGAGATCTGTTGATTCTGCAGTTAATTTGGAGTGTGTGTGTGTGTGTGTGTGTGTGCATGCATGTGTGTAGTAGTGGGTGGTAGGGAAAGAGTGAAAGGAGAAGTGGCTTCTAAAAGGGAGAACATAACTATAACTGTACTCCTAAATTATAACTTACTCGGTGGGTGTGAGGGTCAATTATTCTAAGATCTTCAGCCAAGTGCCTAGAAACAATCCAGAAGAATACTATATAATCATTTACTCGTTTTTCTTATGACACTCACTAAGAAAAATACATCAGATCTTGCAATCTCATACACTTTTCTTCTCTCAGTCGAACATTAAGATTCCCATATCTAAGCAGTGGAATCCTGGTGTGGTGCTGTGGGTTAATGTGCTGGACTGAAAAGTCAATTTGAACTATAAGGTCAGCTGTTCAAACTCACCAGTCACTCCTCAGAAACTCTATACAGGGTTGCTATGGGTCGGAACCGACTGATGGCACTTAACAGCAACAACAAAGAAGGGGCAGGAAACGTACAGGCCGCGAAATCATTTGGTCTGATCTTGCCAAGGCAAGCCATCACATTGTTATATGTAATCTAGTCAAGTCGAACTCATAATGACCCTGTATAGGGTTTCCAAGGAGTGACTGGGTGGGTATGAACCATCAACCTTGTAGTTAGCAGTTCAATGCTGATCCTATAGTGCCACTCCAGGACTCCAGCCATCATACTGTTGTTGTTGTTGAGTGCTGTCGAGTCGGTTCCAACCTATAGTGACCCTGTATAGAGTTTCTGAGGAGCACATGGTGAGCTTGCAGTTCAAATGGCTTTGCCATCTGGCGCATTAACCCACAGCTCCACACCGGGATTCCAGCCATCACATTTGTTGTTGTTAAGTGCCGTTGAGTCGGTTCCGACCCATAGCAACCCTGTACAGGGTTTCTGAGGGTGTAAATCCTTACGGGAGTAGAAAGCCTCATCTTTCTCCCGCGAAGCGGCTAGTAGTTTCGAACCGCTGACCTTAAGGTTCGCAGCCCGATTCGTAACCACTACGCTACCAGAGCTCCTTAGCCATCACATTAGGGGTGAGTTAATTAAAGGTTTGACCAAATATAGCGGACTAATCTTTATGTTGATAACTTTGTATGACCCATGAATGATGTTATAAATTTTGTCAGAAAAAAATATGTCCACCCCTGAATTCTAATGGAATGTTCTATGTCAATAGGAAATTCTCTTACTATTTCTAAATGCTTTATTGATAATTTAGAAAACCACTAATTTTATGAAGCATTTCTACACACAGAAAATTTGAAAAAGCCACTAAAACACTGTCAGGTGTCTAGAGCTTAAAGTATGTCCGTTTTATAGGTGAGAAAACTGCTGTTGTGAATTATTCCTATTCCCACAGTATGTAGGTATTTTTTAAATATCAAATCCAACTTATGAAAATATTGATATACTGCAAAAGATACTTTAGGGTATGATTTACAATACCAAATTAAATTTCTCTATTTGAAAAACTTCATTTTTCACACAATTTCTCAGAATTACCCTCAAAAAGTGAAGTAAGTCATGTATTTACTATCAAGGAAATTCACTCTATCATGATTTAGTGTGTACTTCAGTAAAGCACTAATTGCATTTTCTTAAAAGCAAACAATTAAACCTATGGTTCTCTAAACCAGGACAAGATCACTCGAAGTTTTTAAAGGAAACACCATTTCCAGCTTTGTAGCACTGCTGCACACTCTGCATGTTTGCAGATTAAAAAACAGTAACACTGACCAGAGCGCAGCAACAGCTCATCATTTTTAGTCCATTAGAACATTTTCCCCTCTCTGCATTTGGCTCTAATGTCTCTTAGCAGGGCCTAGTCCCTAAATGACTGCTCCCGAGGAAAAAGACTATCCTGGAAAAACACTTCCCTAAAGGCTGGAATTGAATAAAAAGAAAAGAAGACTGTGTCTCCTGTCAAAATAGTGGAAACAGAAAGCAGTGCAAGAAGAGATGCAAAACTGGAGTACTGCCCAGACAGACTCTCAAGAGACTCTGAAACCCCTGGGGCCAAAAGGGCAAGAGGATAACATGTTTAGAGAGAGCAAGTGTAAGGGATCTTCAATCCTCAGAGGACCAACACTGTCCTTTGTACTAGAAAACACTGACCAGGAGGCAAGAGGTCAAGAAGGGGAGGGAGGACAGCTCAAGTGGAGGTAAAATAGTAATGCAGACAAAGATTGACTTCCATAATCCCTTTCTCCACTTCCCAGTCCCCCCCCACACACACACACACACAAGACTCTATTCTTTTAAGAGCAAATCAGTGATTTCAAGTTGTTTTTCACACATAAATCAGGTGGTGGTTATGTGCCGTAGAGTTGATTCCGACTCATAGAGACCCTGTATAGTGTTTCCGAGGCTGTAAATTTTTCCGGGAGCAGAAGGCCTCGTCTTTCTCCTGCGAATCATCTAGTAGATTCGAAAAGCTGATCATCAGGTTAGTAGCCCAACTCATAATCCACTACACTACCAGAGCTCCTACAGGTAAGTCTAATTAGCTTCAAACTTTTCTGTTCTCTTTCAGAACTCTTGGTTTTTATATTTCCTCTGTCTCCAGATACTCTACTTAACATTACCATTCTCCCAACTTGTTCTATGGGTCTGTGCACAGGCTGCTCACTTACTTAGAACACTCTCTTCCCTTTATCCGGTTCACTCTCTTTAAATCACAAAATTCAGTTCAGATATTATATCCTTTATGCAGCCTTCTCTCCTTCTCTCTTGATTATTAGGTACCTCTGCTTTGGTCCAGGTTCCCTAGAAAAAGATCTGGGAGCAAAGCTTGGTAGTGTTTTATTTATTTGAAATGTAATCCAGGGTAGAAAGAGGGGTATAAAAGGGAAATGAGTCAGTAGAGGCAAGAAAGCAAGTGAAAAGTGGTACATTATCCAGCTAGCCTGCTTTATGAGAAAACACAACTAGTTACTTTTTCCCATGGGGCATCTCCCATTGAGCAGTTCAGAAACAGTATGCAAGAATAGTCTATTGGAAGGAGGAAGGGAAAGAAGTTTACTTGGCCTCCATCCCCATTCCCATTCCTTGACTTCTTAATCAGAAGAGTGTAGCTTCTTACCCTGAGGTGAGACCAAGACAGCCAGGCCTCTTCACTGAGCAGATGGCTAAAAGTCCAAGGGCCTGGAGGCATGGCACAAACATAGTGAGGCATGTAAATTTATCTGATATTGCCATCAATGATATTTGCTTTTCCTTTCCTAGGATACCTAATACTCATATGTTGTTGTTGTTGTTATGTGCCGTGGAGTCAGTTCCGACTCATAGCGACCCTGTACAGGGTTTCCAAGGCCGTAAATTTTTACGGGAGCAGAAAGCCTCATCTTTCTCCCACAGGACAGCTGCTAGTTTCGAACTGCTCTCCTTGTAGTTCACAGCCCGATTCGTAACCACTACGCTACCAGAGCTCCTTGTTATATATGTGGTCATAATTGTTTGTGAGTCAATGGCTGGTGCAATGGTTAACACACCCAGATGCTAACAGAAAGGTTGGAGTTTTGAATCTACTCAGAGGTACCTTAGAAGAAAGGCATGGTTATCTATATCTTAAAACACACACACACAAAAGAAACAGCCATTGAAAATCATATGGAACACAGTTCTACTCTGACACACAGAGTTCCAGTCAATGCTATGACAACTGGTAGTAATTTTTTGTTGTTGTTTAAGAATAAGACATCCTTCCCTTTTTCCCTGAAGGACAGCTTAAAGACCAATATTGCAGCCTCATCCATCTCTTGACTCTCACTGAGATGGTGAAAATTTTACTCCATGGAATGATGGCTCTCCACATGTCTGTGGTGGAGTCTCAGCCACTCCAGGAATGTCAATAATAATCTCCTAACAATACTTACAGTGGGTTAACTAAATAAGCTAATGCTACAGCTTTTCCTAGGACCATATATGGTATTAACTACCTTCCATATCTACCACCCAGTCTAGAAATTCCTTTTCCTTGGCCATTACTTTAGCTGGCTTGGATTGCTGGCATGGTAGGATGAGCCAGGTTCCTAGCTCTTGTGGGACTACAGTTATATAGTTGATTACTGATGTTTATTACTGGACACAAAAGCACTAAGAGACACCTTAGTGTTCCTTCTTGCCCCCTTTGTGTATATAATCCTGTATCTTCATGATAATCAGAGGCAATTACCTAGCCAGTATAACTGCTATCTTTGCTTGTGGTCCATTGTTTTGAGGATTCAAAAGTGGCCAGGCAGTAGGCACAGTTTCTAGTTTGGTGAAACTCATGTTATAACCCCTGGTAGAATTCCTCCCTCTTTGGAAACCAGAACCTTGTTTCCAGCACAGTCTGATGTTGCAAAGACAAGAAGCATACAGTTCACAAATACGTCACTGGGAATGATGGTAACAGAGGCTACTCATATTTTCACCTCTTGGTCCCCCATCTCATTTATTCTAGCTGTTGAGATCACAAGACTATCAGACATTTAATAAGTGCTTATAGTACAATTCAACCCTGAAAAATGATGTTTCTGAGCACACTATCGAGCCTTCAACAGGCAGCTCCACAGGTCTATTGCACCATCTGCTTTGAGGTGATGGGATGAATATGACCAATAAATGCTGCAGTCATAGAGCCCATTGTCATCCTGATTTTTACAAAATGAATTCCTTTTCCTATATGTCAAATACTTGGTAAATGCCATGTTGACAGAATAGGCTTCACTTAAAAGGTAATACTACTAAAGGTACTTTCATCAGGGAAGGCAAACTGACATTCAATGTGTTGCTTCTAATAATAATTTAAAAAAAAAATAATTCACTGACTCCAATGTGGACAAGGTTCAATATAACCAACTTGCCACTAGGTATCTGGCTGATGTTTCCACAAAATGATGCCAAAATGAGGGTTCAGTGATATTCTCTGCTGCTGACAGGTTAGATGCTCAGCAGTGTCAGTAGTTAGATCAGCCTGGTGAAACAGAATCTGCGTTGTTGAGCCCACAGGCTGCATAAATCCCCGCTGCCATGGCCCTTCTGTTCTCTGGCTGACATTCATTGAACAGGTCATTCTGTCCACCTGGTTATTTAGAGCTTTTTCTGTGGTGGTAGCTGCTCTCTGGTGGGCATTTGTAAAATGCACAAAGATGCACGCTTGTTTATTCTGCTTCCAGTTAAGTGGATGTTCAGGTATCTTGGATGTAGCTCTCCCTTCTGGGAGTATTTCCAGTCAAAACTTTCCTCCAGGACTATTTTAGTTATCAGTTGCTTCTGTAACAGAAATAGCACAAGTGAGTGGCTTTATCAAACTGAAATTTATTTTCTCATAGTTTAGGAAACTCTAGTTCTAGACACTGGCTCTATGGAAAAGCATTCTTTTTCTTTTCTGTAAAGGTCCTTTTATCTCTGCCTGCTTTTGTGTGCCTAATCTATATCCTTTTGTAAAAGTGATTAGTTAAGACACACCCTACTCTGGAGTTCTGGTGCAACTCTGTGGGTTAATGTGCTGGACTGCAAAGTCGGTTTGAGCCACAAGGTTGACAGTTCAAGCTCACCAGCCTCTCCTCAGAAATTCTATACAGGGCCACTATGGGTCGAACCGACTCCACAGCACTTAACAACAACAACAACTCTGATATGCCCTCATTGCATAACTAAGACAATCATGTGCCCAAAAGGAATTATAAGCACAGATATGTTGTTGTTGTTGTTGTGTGCCATGGAGTCGGTTCCGACTCATAGCGACCCTGTACAGGGTTTCTGAGGCTGTAAATCATTATGGGAGCAGAAAGCCTCATCTTTCTCCCACGGAATAGCTGGTAGTTTCAAACTGCTGACCTTGAGGCTTGCAGGGCGATTCATAACCACTACGCTACCAGAGCTGGTTACGATTTACAACACATAGTTTTTGGGGTTTCAATTCAACAATGATTATCCGTGGTTGGTCTATAATGGAGCTGCCATTCATTTACAGATAGGACTGAAATGATCCCATGGACCTTCTGAAAATCAAGTCTTGTCTGTCAGTTACTTGTAGAGAACTACCTATTAAATCATGGGTTTATGGACTGATGGAGAAGTAGAGGTGTAACAGTTTTTATCCAGACCACTTCTTTGTATATTTTACTCTGCTTTCTGGATCTGCTGAAGCCCAGTCCCAAATGTGCTATAGCTATCTTGAATGGAGTACTAATGTGCCTAGCTAACTCGATTACTCATTGGATCTGAGCACAGCTCATGAGAGGCTGCTTAGTTCACAGAACCATTACGTATCCTATGGTTAGGGACTTAACTCTTCTGGGGTCCTGCAGCATTTCAAGTACTGTTTGTCAAATGTAGAATAATATTCTGTTGCAAATTTTAGATCCTTGCTCCAGAACTCTAAGGGTCACTGTTGCTATTATTCTGTGGTGGCTTGCCGGAGAGATTGTTGTTAGGTGCCACTGAGTCAGTTCCAACTTACAGTGAACTTATGCACAACAGAACGAAACACTGCCCAGTCCTGTGACATCCTCACAATTTTACACTTGATTCCATTGCTGCTGCCACTACACAAATCAATCTAATAGAAGGTCTTGATCTTTTGTTCTGACCCTTCACTTTACCAAGCATTATATTCTCCTCCAAGGACTGGTCCCTCCAGACAATATGTCCAAAGGATAAGTGATGAAATCTCGCCATGCTGGCTTCTAAGGAGCATTCTGGTTGTACTTCTCCCAACACAGATCTGTGTGTTCTTGCAGTTATGGTACTTTCAATATTCTTCTCCAACATCATAACTCAAATGCTTCGATTCTTCTAAAGTCTTCCTTATTCATTGTTCACCTTTCACATGCATGTGAGGCAACTGAAAATACCATGGTTTTGGTCAGGTAAAATATAGTCCTCAAATTGTTATCTTTGTTTTTGAACACTTTAAGGAGGTCTTTTGAAGAATATTTGCCTAATGCAATATGTCTTGTGATTTCTTGACTGCTGCTTCCATGAGTGTTGATCGTAGATTAGGCACTATGAGATATACTTAATCATGTACAAGTGACAAGGTATCTTGTGCCACAGCAATGACCTTCCTCCTACTTTTGGCTCCATTAAAAACTTACATCTCCAAGGTTAGACAAACATGGGTTATGACCATTTTCCTAAGAGTGAGATAAACTGCATACAAAATCCAAAGAAGCCCACTAACTACTCTACTTTCCGTGAATGGGTTGATATTGCCGTCCATTCAGTACTGACTCATAGTAACCCAATGCACACAGAATGAAGCAATGCCTGGTCCTGCACCATCCTCGAAATCTATGCTTAAGCCCATTGCTGCAGCTACTATGTTAATCCATCTCATTGGGGGTATTCTGTTTTCAGCGGACCTTCCACTTTACTTAGCATGATATCCTTCTCCAGGGACTGGTC
The DNA here is from genome assembly GCF_000296735.1 of Chrysochloris asiatica. Classification (NCBI taxonomy): domain Eukaryota; kingdom Metazoa; phylum Chordata; class Mammalia; order Afrosoricida; family Chrysochloridae; genus Chrysochloris; species Chrysochloris asiatica. Next base: position 4,542,494 of record NW_006408613.1, on the reverse strand, counting down.
CCTCCTGATAATATGTCCAAAGTATGACAGTGTGGAGTTTACCTGCAGGGGAGAGTGCAATAGACAGCAGAGCCTTTCCATGCTCACAATCTAAGATGTTTTTGTAGTGAGAGGTTAAGTTTGTTCCGGTTCCACCAGATTTAGGAGATGAGCTTTCCAGTTTGCTTTTGTATGCTGCTCCCTTATTTCTCTTTTACCATGCTGTGTGCACATCTGGCATCCATGATAGAGTCTGGGATATTCCATGCATGAGCCATTCTGTCAGGATCCTGGTTTGAGTACTAGGTCTGCCCTTGTGGCACCACATTGGGGTCATTGGTAATATTTTACACTTGCACTAAAACCTGGTTGTTGTTGTTGTCAGGTGCCATTGAGTTGGAACTGACTCATAGTGAACCCATGCACAGCAGAATGAAACAATGTCCGATCCTGGGCCAACCTCACTACTGCTGCTACACTTGAGTCCATCAATGCTGCCACCTGGCCAATCCATCTCGTTGGGGGTCTTCCTCTTTTTTTCTGACCCTCCATCTTACCAAGCATGATATCCTTCTCCAGCAACTGTTCCCTCCTGACAATATGTTCAAAGTACGAAAGACGAAGTTTGGCCATCTTGGCCTCTAAGGAGCACTCTGGCTGCACTTCTTCCAAAACAGATCTATTGGTTCTTTTGGCATTCCATGGCATTTTTAGTATTCTCCTCCAACACCATAATTAAAAGGCATCAATTCTTCTACGATCTTCCTTATTCACTGTTCAGCTTTCGCATGCATATGAGGTTATTGACAATACCATGGCTTGGGTCAGGCACACCTTAGTTCTCAAACTGACATCTTTGCTCTTCAACACTTTAAAAAGTTCCTGTGCAGCAGATTTGCCAAATGCAATACGTTGTCTGATTTCTTGACTGCTGCTTCCATGAGTGTTGATAGTTGATCCAAGAAGAATGAAGTCCTTGACAATTTCAATCTTTTCTCGGTTGATAAGAATGTTGTTTATTAGTCCAATGGTGAGGATTTTTGTTTTCTTGACATTGAGCTGCAATCCATACCGAAGGCTGTGCTCTTTGATCTTCATTAGTAAATGTTTTAAGTTATCTTCACTTTCAGCAAGCAAGGTTGTATCATCTGCATATCGCAGGTTGTTAATGAGTCTTCCTCCAATCCTGATGCCACGTTTTTCTACATAGAACCCAGATTCTCGTATTATTTGCTCAGCACACAGGTTGACTAAGTATGGTGAAAGAATACAACCTTGTTGCACACCTTTCTTAATTTTAAAACATTCAGTGTTCCCATGTTCTGTTCGAACAACTGCTTCTTGGTCCAGGTACAGATTCCTCATGAGTACAATGAAGTGTTCTGGAATACTCATACTTCACAATGTTGTCCAGAGCTTATCATGATCCACACAATTGAAAGTCTTTGTGGAGTGAATATAGCATAGGCAAACGTCTTTCTGGTATTCTCTGCTTTGAGCCAAGATTCATCAGACATCAGCAATGATATCTTTCGTTCCATGGCCTCTTCTGAATCCAGCTTGAACCTCTGGAAGTTCTCTGTCAATGTATGATTGTAGCCGTTTCTGTATTACCTTTATTAAAACTTTACTCACTTGAGATATCAAAGAGATTGTCCGATGATTTCCGCATTCCGTTGGGTCACCTCTCTTTGGAATGGGCACAAATATGGATCTCTTCCAATCAGTCGACCAAATAGTTGTCTTCCAAAAGAGTTGTGGGATAGTTGTCTTCCAGAAGAGTTGTGGGATGACATCAAGAACATCATACATGAAAAAGCAAAAAAGTCATTAAGAAGACAAGAAAGAAGGAAAAGATCAAAGTAGATGTCAGAAGAGCCTCTGAAACTTGCTCTCCAGCGTAGAGATGCTAAAGCAAATGGAAGAAATGAGGAGATCCAAGAGCAGAACAGAAAATTTCAAAGACAGCTCAAGAAGATAAAGCCAAATATTATAATAAAAGATGCAAAGATTTGGAATCAGAAAACCAAAAAGGAGGAACACGCTCAGAATTTCTCAAGCTGAGGGAATTGAAGAAAAAATTCAAGCCTCGACTTTCATTATTGAAAGATTCTCTGGGCAAATTATTGAATGATGAAGAATGTATCAAGAGAAGATGGAAGGAATACACAGAGTCATTGTACCAAAAGGAAATGGTTAATGTTCAACCAATTCAAGAGGTACCATATGATCAAGAGCCAATGATACTCAGGTAGGAAGTCCAAAGTGCATTGATGGAATTGGCAAAGAACAAGGCACCAGGAATTGATGGAATGAAAATTGAAATCTTTCAAGAAAGTGAGGCGGCACAGGAGGCACTCACTTTATCTCTGCCAAGAAAAATCTGGTTAAGGGGAGGTTAATAGGGAGCTGAAACTATCAGCTGTTCCCTGAGGGAAAATGAGGCTTTCTGCTCCCGTAAAGATTTCCAGCCTCGGAAACCCTGTACAGAGTTGCTATGAGTCGAAACAGATTCCACAGTACATAACAACAACAACAATAGGTAGCTGAGGGTTAACAATCCCATAGTTAGCTGACTAGGGAAGGAAGGTTCACAAACTCACTGACTTCTGGATGCACAAGGAGATAGTATTTTTTTTTTTTTTTTTTATGTTGTTTACACCCTATCTCTTGTCCAGATCCTGCTTCTCTATTCTTTGAATTTGGAGGATTTTTTTTTTTTCTGGTTTTATTGATCTTTTCCTGATGCTGACACTACTAATCTTTTTTCCTTAGTAACAACTCCTGTCCTCTTACCCTAACAGTGCCATACTGTTCTCCACAGTGAATGCACAGTCCAATGAGCAGTATATAAGGGTTCCAGTCTCTCCACACCCTTACCAGCATTTGTTGTTTTCTGTTTTTGTTTCTTAACTTTGCTATTAATGCTGGTGTGAGATGATAGCTCAGTGCTGTTTTTATTTATATCTATCTAATGGCTAATGGAGGCCAGCATGGCCAAACTTCGTCTCTCATACTTTGGACATATTGTCAGGAGGGACCAATCACTGGAGAAGGATATCATGTTCAGTAAGGTGGAGGCTCAGAGAAAAAGAGGAAGACCCCCAACGAGATGGATTGGCCAAGTGGCAACATCAATGGGCTCAATCATGGCAACAATTATGAGGTTGGCCCAGGTCTGGGCATTGTTTCATTCTGTTGTGCATAGGGTCACTATGAGTCAGTACCGACTCGATGGCACTTAACAACAACAACAATGGCTAATGGACTGTGGGGTCCTGGTAGAGTCCTAGTGTGGTGCTGTGGGTTAATGCCCTGGACTGCAAGGTCGCGTTGAACCTCAAAGTCAATGGATCAAGCTCACTAGAAGCTCCTCAGAAACCTATACAGGGTCTCTATGAGTCAGAATTGACTTCATTGCACTTAACAACAATAACAATGGCTAATAATCTCAAGCATCTTTTTTTTTTTTTTTTTAACTTTTATTGTGAATTAAGTGAAGGTTTACTTAACAAGATTTGTTGATGTAAAAACATTCAATAAATCATATGCTTTGTCTCATCTCAATGAATGTAATCCTTCCACGCAACAATCATCGCACTTCCTCCCTGTGGTTCGTTTCCAGTCCACCCACCTTCCCATCTCATCTCAGCTTTGTCCTTCAGCAAATGTTGCCCTTTTGATTTTGAATGATTGACCATTCCATGATAAGCATATCTTATATATAGGTGCCGTTGCCTCCACTATATACATATCTACTGCTTGGCTGAAAATTGGGTCATGACAGTGAGTTCCTTTCCAGACCTGAAGGGTGTTTGAGGGCCATAGTCTCGAGTTCCTCCAGTCTCTTTCTGACCAATAAGCCCAGATTTTTTTTGTTGTTGTTTTGTTCTACATTTTCTACCACTCTAATTGGGACTTTCTAATGTGATCCCTTTCACAGAAGTTGGTAGTGGAAGCCAAGCAATATCTAGTTCGTCTGGCTTCAGAGTCATGGAGACTGATATTCACATGTTCCATTAGTCCACTGGATTCCAGGCATCATCAATAATAACCAATCTTCTTTCTTCCACACGTGGATAGACATATAGTTGAACCTTAGGTGGCCACTCAGGAGTTTTTAAGATCCCAGACACTACTCATCGAAATAGGATGTAGAACCGTTTCCAAGCATTTCTTCATTTGTTTGTTGGCCACCTGAATTTCTTCTTTGGAGAAATGTCTATTTGTGCCCTCTGCCCATTTTTAAAGCGGATTTTTTGTCTTTTTCTTATTGTCTCCAGAATGAACTTTTTTTTTTTTTTTTTTTTATTGTGAAATATGTGATAGTTTACGTGGGAGAACATTAGCTTTACATTCATCCTATCATATATAATTTCATTGTCATGGTTATAATCCCCTCTATGCATCATCAACCAAGCAAAGGGTATACCCTGCAAGCTTGCCCCCTGGTTGTCAGCACACAGCCCCTCTCCCTCTCTGGGTCTAGAGTCCCCAGTCATTCCATCTCTCCATGTCATAGTCTATGCCTCCATCTCTGGTGTCACTGCTTCTCTGTGTAGGGTTCTGCATTCCGCTCTTCTCCCTTGATGGTCCTAGGGACCTCCACTCCTGGACTGCAAAGTCAACCACTCCCCTTCTTTTACTAAAAATGTCTTTCTTTACATTTCCAACCCTCACAATCAGTCCTGAGAGAAATTATTCACTATCGTGCCACATGAATGCCATCCCCATCTCCTGTCATAGCCCTGCCCAGATTGTATACTACTTAGTGGAGATTCTACCTCCCTCCACACCCTCTGGATCTAGGCTCCCTCTTGAAAGCTTGTACACCAGTCACTTCTTGCCTTTGTATGCCCTCCCTGCCCCATTTTGGGTAGCCAATGTCCAAGTTGCACATCCCTGTCTAATCTGTGTGTTGAGGGGGTGGGAATGATCCTCACTTTAAAGATTCGTTCCCACTTTTGCACTACATAGGTGTAGGTCAAGTTCATCAAATTGTATCAGATTACTCTTTTTTCCTCTTCTTTCTTCTTCTAGTTGAGTTCTGATCATCCAGCCACTAAAGCCAGGTTAAGTGGGTATTATCTGCAAGTGTGGGTGTTCTTGTGCATATGGCCTCTCTTCCAGAATGAACTCCTATCTACTGTCTAGTTAGTACTTCTTCCTCCTTTCCCTTCTTCTCCCTAGTAATCATCAAAGAATGTTTCTTTCTGCATTTCAAGCTTTTTATTAGAGTGGTCTCATACAGTATTTGTCCTGTTGTGATTGACTTATTTTACTCAGCATAATGTCCTCCAGACTTATTTATGTTTTCAAATGTTCCATAGATTCACTGTTCTGCATCATTATATGGTATTCATTGATGGGACACTTAGGTTGTTTCCATCTTTTGGCTGTAAATAATACTATGATGGTATGGGTGTGCATATGCCTATCAGTGTCACAGGATTTCTCTCGGATTCTGTGTGTGTATTTAAATACTGATAATTCTCATTCTGATTCTGAAATCCAGGAGTGATTGGTGATATAAGTAATATACAGAAAGACCCAAAGAGACTAATTTACAATAAATGTTCCAATCCCAATTTTTTAAAGTATATTTGTAAGCTAGCCAAAGGCAGAGATAACTAGATTGAGTCATCCCGTGGATAAATAAGCTAACGAGAGGATTACTTGAGCTACTTTCCCTGAATATTAAACACAGATTCTTGTCAATCTTCCCTAGAGATTATAACGAATATTTATTCTTTAATAAAATAGTCACATTAAAATTTCACTCTATGAGCTATACAACATTTGGTGTACCAGATTAAGACACCAGAAAAAAAACAAATTAAGACACTCCAGAAAGACAAAAACTCCCCTGACTCATGTCACACAATTGAGTTGGAATTCAATCAGTCTGTAGATTGATTTATTAAAGTGTTGATCGTGTTCACATTATACCACACGAAGAGGGTCCCTATCTGTCTCTGGCAGGATAATATTAATATTATTTTCCAAGTGAGAACTCAGCATATCTCAAAGGTCAGAAAGAAAGTCTCTTTCTTTCTATGTTGCTATGCTCACAGATGACATTCATTCCTTGGGAAGCAGATTCTAGAACATCATGATGGGACATCCTACCTGTAAGGTAAAGGTAAGCTTCTACATCCTGCAGAACACGGCTCCCAGAACCAGCACACAGGGCCACGACTGATGTGGAACTCTGAGGTCCTCACTACCCCAAGACCAAGGCAGACATGTGGCAGTTTTAGGTGTTGCTTGATTCTTTCAATCTTGGTTGCCAAGGTTGCCTATCACAGGATCATCCAGTGTACATATCTGTCCCATTCCAGTGGGCCGAAGCAGAGGCTTCTCTAGTGACAGAGTTTTAGTCTCTTGATAAAGTTGTCTGTTTGGGGAGGGAAAAGTCACCACCTGCAGCAGAGACTTCTAAGTACAATTCTGACTGATCAGTGTAAGGTTTTCACCAGGAGTCTTGGCAGAAAAGGAAATGACAAAATCACCTGCAATCCCATTCACTGCAGACATGACCTTATCCACATCTAGGGTGTGGTTACCACTGAATTATACTTGATGGAATCCCTCTGTGGTGTAGTTGGCAGCTTTGAAAGGATGTATCGAGCAAGAGGTACAAGCTCCAAGTCCTTTAGCCAACCAGGTGTTGACTCCCTTTGGGGAGCATCATAGGTTATGTGAGGAGAGTGGATACCAACTTTGTTTTCCAGAGCTTGGATCACCATGCGCTCCTTCCAGGTTTTCCAAGTTAAGTGCTTCGTGGGTAGAAAAACAGGTGGATGGTAGGAGAGAATAAGATTTGCCTTCTTTTGCAACACCCCCTCCAAGGTGGAGGGATAGAGAAGAAGAGGGAGACCCCCAGCAAGATGGATTGGCAAAGTCACAGCATCAATGGGCTCAAACATGGCAACAGTAGTGAAGTTGGCCCAAGATCAGGCAGTGTCTCATTCTGCTGTGCATAGGGTTGCTATGAGTCAGTACTGACTCGATGGCACCTAACAACAACATGTTCCAGGTCATGCCTTGGCTTTCATTATGTTTTAATTTTGTTCAACTTCAGCCTGAACTTGTATGTGAGCAATTGATCATCTGTTCTACAGTCTACTCTTAACCTTGCTTTGGCTGGTGATATGGAGCTTTTCTACTGTCTCTCCCACAGATGTAGTCAGTTTGATTTCCGTGTATTCCACTGGGTGAAGGCCTTGTGTATAGTTATCTTTTATGTTATTTTAAAAAGGTATTTACAATGAACAAGTTATTGGTCTTACAAAATTCTACCATGAGCTCTCCAGCATCGTTTCTATCACCAAAGTCATATTTTCCAACGAACAATCTTTTCTCAGTTTCCAACCTTTGCAGTCCAATCTCCAGTAACTATCAGTACATCCTGATGGTATGATACTTTAATCAATTTCAGACTGAAGAAGTTAAAATTCTTCAATTTCATCATCACTGGCTATAGTGGTTGGTGCACTAATTTGAATTATAGGAGTATTAACTGTTCTTCTTGGTTGTTGTTGTTGTTGTTAGGTGCCATCAAATAGGTACCAACCCATAGTGACCTTATGCACAGCAGAACGAAACACTGCCCGAACCTGGGCCAACCTCACTACTGTTGCCACGCTTGAGTCCATCGATGCTGCCACATGACCAATCCATCTCGTTGGGGGTCTTCCTCTTTTTCTCTGACTCTCCACCTTACTAAACATGATATCCTTCTCCAGTGACTGGTCCCTCCTGACAATATGTCTGAAGTATGAGAGATGAAGTTTGGCCATCTTGGCCTCCAAGGAGCACTCTGGCTGCACTTCTTCCAACACAGATCTATTGGTTCTTTTGGCAGCCTGTGGCATTTTCAATATTCTCCTCCGACACCATAACTCAAAAGCATCAATTCTTCTATGGTCTTCCTTATTCACTGTCCAGCTTTCGCATGCATATGAGGTTATTGAAAATACCATGGCTTGGGTCAGGTGCACCTTAATTCTCAAGCTGACATCTTTGCTTTTCAACACTTTGAAAACGTCTTGTGCAGCAGATTTGCCTAATGCAATACATCGTTTGATTTCTTGACTGCTGCTTCCATGAGTGCTGATAGTTGATCCAAGAAGAATGAAGTCCTTGACAACTTCAATCTTTTCTCCGCTGATAAGAATGTTGTTTATTGGTCCAGTGGTGAGGATTTTTATTTCTTTACATTGAGATGTAATCCATACTGAAGGCTGTGCTCTTTGATCTTCATCAGTAAATTTTTTTTTCATCAATAAATGTTTTAAGTCCTCTTCACTTTCAGCAAGCAAGGTTGCATCATCTGCATATCACAGGTTGTTAATGAGTCTTCCTCCAATCTGGATGCCACATTTTTCTTCATATAACTCAGCTTCTCGGATTATTTGTTCAACGTACTGGTTGAATAAGTATGATAGAAGAATATAACCTTGTCGCACACCTTTCTTAATTTTAAACCATTCAGTGTTCCCATGTTCTGTTCGAATAACTGCTTCCTGGTCCATGTACAGATCCCTCAAGAGCACAATTAAAGGTTCCAGAATACTCATACTTCTCAATGTTATCCATAGCTTGTCATGATGCACACAATCTAAAGCATTTGTGTAGTCAATAAAGCACAGGTAAACATCTTTCTGATAGTCTCTGCTTTCAGCCAAGATCCATCGGACATCAGAAATGATATCCCTCATTCCACGGCCTCTTCTAAATCCATCTTGAACCTCTGGAAGTTCTCTGTCAATGTATCATTGCAGCCATTTCTGTATTACCTTTAGCAAAACTTTACTTGCATGGGATATCAAAGATTGTGTGATGATTTCCACATTCTGTTGGGTCACCTCTTTTTGGAATGGGCACAAATATGGATCATTTCCAATCAGTTGGCCAGATAGTTGTCTTCCAAATTTCTTGGCAGAGATGAGTAAGTGCCCTCTGTGCTGCCTCACTGTCTTGAAAGATTTCAATTTTTATTCCATCAATTCCTGGTGCCTTGCTCTTTGCCAATTCCTTTAATGCACCTTGAACTTCCTCTTGGTAGGTATATGGATATTATCCTATCACAAAGAGGATTATACTTCAAGATAGATTTTGAAATGCTCTTTTTGATGATGGATGTGAAGTCATTCCTCTTGAATTTATTGGTCCTGGTATAATAAATCATCTGATTGTCAGATTCAAAATGACAAATACTAGTCCATTTTATGGTATAAGTGAGCCTTCCTAGATCATCTAGGTGCTTCCTGCTTCATGCATATCCAGTTAGTATGATATGATCAGTACAGACGTCCAGTGTGATGTTCTCTGAATTGTCAAGATGATTATTTTATAGAATGCTGGAGTTAACATAGCACTGAGACATTGTCTTTTACATAGTGAACCTATTGAAGTTGTACAACTAAGTGTTCTTTGCAGCTATTCCATTTATATAATCAGTTCTTTTATACAATTTCATTACAGTCAGTTGTAAGACTGCAGAAGAGTTTCTTACAAAGTTACCAGAGTAGGCCTAGCTCTTGGAGTATGTCTAAAGTTGACAATGAGTGGTACTGAGCCTCTGCTTTTCTTCAAGGTCTCTCTTCCCTGTGCTTTATTGACTACACAAAGGCTTTCAATTGTTTGGATCATATCAAGCTATAGACAACATTGCGGAGAGTGAGCATTCTGGAATACATAGACCAAGAGGCAGCTGTTCGAACAGAACAAGGGAACACAAAATGGTTTAACATTAGGAAAGGTGTGCGCTAAGGTTGTATTCTTTCACCATACTTATTCACTCTGTATGTTGAGCAAATAATCCAAGAAGTTGGATTATATGAAGAAAAACATGGCATCAGGATTGGAGGTAGACTTATTAACTTGTGATATGCAGATGATCCAAATTGCTTGCTGAAAGTCAAGAAGACTTAAAATACAGATGAAGATCAAAGACCATAGCCTTTGGTGTGGGTTACACCTCAATAAAGGAAACAAAAATCCTCACCACTTTACTGATAAGCAATATCCATTTAAATGGAGAAAAGATTGGAGTTGTCAAAGACTTCATTCTTCTCTGATCAACCATCAACAATCAGGGAAGAAACAGTCAATAAATCAAATGACGTATTGCATTGGGCAAATCTGCTGCACAAGATCTCTTTAAGTGTTGTAGAGCAAAGATGTCAGTTTGAGGACTAAAGTGCACCTGTCCAAAGCCATGATATATTTAATAATCTCATATGAATGTGAAAGTTGGGCAGTGAATGAGGAAGATTGTAGAAGAATTGAATCATTTGAATTACATTGCTAGAGGAGAATATTAAAAGTATTATGTATAAAGGAAGTGAGGGTAAATTGTTAAAATTTGATGAACTTGACCTATACTCATGGATGTAGTAGCTCAAAATAGCAACAGAGAGGAAAAGGAGTTTTCACATGAAGTATCAATGCTATCGCCTCGGAAGATAGGATGGGCAACTTAGACACTGACTACCTAAAATGAGGGGGTGATAAAAGCATGAAGTGACTGGCTTACAAGTTTTCAAGAGGGAATTAGTTTAAGACTGTGCAGGGGAAGATTGAGTCCCCACTGAATAGTTTTCATCTTGTTTAGTTGGGTCTGGTGAAAAGAGATGGGGTTAATGTTCTTATGATTCAATAGCAATTGTTATCATGACTACTTGTGACTGTCACAATTGTAAAGGTAGCAGTTTTGTAACAAAAATGGGGGAGTATTTAATCTTACAGTCTAGAAACAGAGGATACTAAGACCATCAAGGAGAAGAGCACAAGTGGAATGTGGGACCCTATCCAGAGAAGCAGCAACAGCAGAGATGGAGGCAGACATGAGGACATGGAGAGAGGAAGCAGCTGAGGTTTCTAGATTCATGGAAAAAGAGGGACTGAGAGCTGGTGGCCAGGAGGCATACTTGCAGAATGTGCCCTTTGGTGGTTTAGATTATTATATATACCTGAGTGTTTGAAAAAAAAGCTAAAATGAATAGAGAGAAATAGTGTTAATTGATGGCATATGGAGGGGATTATAATCATTGTAATGAAACAAAGTATATGGTTTCTTGAATATAAAACTGATGATCTGCCCTGTAAACTTTCACTCAATTCACAATAAAAACTAAAAAAAAAAAAAAAAAAAAAAAAAAAAAAAAAAAAAAAAAAAAAAAAGTGTCATGTACTGATAAAAGAACAAACCCATTTCTGTTGGAAGAAGTACAGCCAGAATGCTCCGTGAAAACCAGAATGGTCAGACTTAGTCTCGCATACTTTGGACTTATTATTAGGAGGGACCAATCCCTGGAGAAGGACATCATGTTTGGTAAAATAGAGGGTTGGAGAAAAAGGAAGACACCCCGCCCCCCCAACAAGATGGGTTGACACAGTTGCAGCAGTATTGGGCTCAAATGTAGCAACAATCGTGAGGTTGGCACAGCACCAGGCAGTGTTTCATTCTGTAGCACCTGGGGTCACTATGAGTCAGTACAGAATTGATGGTACCTAACAATGGAAGTCAGTACGGAATTGGTGGTACCTAACAGCAGTAGTCCTGGTGTGGCACTGTTGGTTAATGTGCCAGACTGCCAACTCATTTGAACTGCAAGGTTGGTGGTTCAAGCTCACCAGCTGATCTTTGCAAATCCTATACAGGGTCACTATGGGTCGGAATCGACTCAACTACAACTTAACAACAACTTAACAACAACATCACCAGTAGTAAGGAGCTCTGGTAGAGTAGTGGTTACAAATTGGGCTGCTAACCTCAAGATCAGCAGTTCAAAACTATTCTGTGGGAGAAAGATGAGGTGTTCTGCTCCAGTAAAGATTTACATCCTGGGAATCCCTGTACAGGGTTGCTATGAGTTGGAACTGACTCCACGGCACACTACTACCACCGCCACAAATAGTACTTTAAAAAGTCACTCTTATTATTATGGTTATCCTCACACTGATCAAGCAGCAGCCTACTGATCGTTCAATGCTTTATCCTCTGGCTGAACTTTTGTTTTAATAAACCACATTTTAATAAAATGTGTAGTAATTGTAATACTCCTGCCTGTCAGACATTACTACTTTACCTGTTACCACCAGCAAAGAAGTGGTTATCCAAACTCCATCTTCAAGATCTGCTTTCATTACTAATTATCTGGGTCTGAGTACTCCAAACAATAGAACTTGAGTTAAATTTCATGTGCTAATGCTTATTGGAAGGTGCAATCTTAGGGCAGTGAGAGAAGGATAAAATTAGTAAAGCAAGCTATGTCTTCAAGCTGGTCACATTTCACAAGACAATATTATTTGAATGGTTATGCAGATAGACCACATTACACTACAGTATCTCAGAGAAGTCCATGGCAGGTAGAAAAGCCCCCCAACTCCCACTGACAGTAAGTTGATTCCTATCATGCATTAGAGTAGAACTACTCCATAGGGTTTTCTAGGCTGTAATCTTTACAGAAAGAGATGGTCAGGCCTAAGTTGCATGGCCCTACTGGGTGGATTCAAACTACTTTTAGGTTAGTTGTTGTTGTTAAGTGCCATCAAGTTGGTTCTGATTCATAGCGACTCCGTATATGGTTTCTGAGGAGTATCTGGTGAGTTCAAACCACTGGCGTTCTGGTTCAAATTGACCTTGAGGTCAAGTGCTTATCCTATGGTTCCACACCAGAACTCCTTTTAAGTTAGTTGTTGTTGTTAAGTGCCATCAAGTCGATTCCGACCCATAGCAACCCTGTATAGGGTTTCCAAGGAGCAGCTGGTGAGCTTGAACCACTGACCTTGCAGTTCAAACGACTTTGCGGTCTGCCGCACTATCCCACCATGCTACACCAGGACTTGTTGAGTGTAAATCAGTTGCTCCACTAAAGGGCTATGGAAGGCAGGAAGGGAGTAGAAACACCTCAGTCTGTCAAAATTCACTCAGCTTTCTTGGTTTGACATAGTCTGTTCCAGGTTGCAACTGGGATGGCAGATGGCAACCCCAGGTCAAGGCATTTCATCTGAGTCTGAAAATGGTGGGAAGAATCAGAGAGCCTCTATGTCTGGGCTTCTTCCATGGTAGATGTGAAATGCTGTGCCAAAACGTGGTCTCACCCTAGGGCAGAACAAGTGTGCTATAGAGTTAGGAGTTGAAGCAACAGCAGTGTTAGTCAGTCTCTTCAATGAATAAGTAGTTAAGGTCCTACAAGGCAGATAATAACAAACCCATGGCCATTGAGTTGATTACAACTCATAGCAAGACTATTGGGTAAAGCAGAACTGCTCTTTAGGGTCCTTAGGGTTTCGGAGACTGTAAATCTTTATGGGAGCAAATAGCTTCATCTTTCTCCTTGGAGTAGCTGGTGGTTTGAAGTGCTGACTTTATAGTTGGCAGCCCAATGCTTATGCCACAGGGCTACCAGATTGTTGTTGTAAAGTGCCATCGAATAGGGACATGGAAACCAGGGCACACAAATAAATTTGACTCTTGGTTCTCATATGCACAGCTGTCACTGTAGTTAGCTACTACCCTGGTGGTGGTGGCGGTGTGCTGTGGAGTCAGTCCCGATTCATAGGGACCCTGAGGCTGTAAATCTTTACAGGAACGAAAGCCTCCTCTTTCTCCTGCAGAATGGCTGGTAGTTTTGAACTGCTGACTTTGAGGTTAGGCACCCGACTCGTAACTACTGTGCAACTACTCTGGAAGAGCTTAAAGCTCTATAGAGAAAATGGCTGGATAAACAAGACAATTAAAACTCAAGAGATGCTTTTCCATTCATTGTCATTCACAGAGCCTAAGACAGAGTTTAGAACAATTACTGACACATATTCAGTGCTCCATGTTTACTGCTTGTAAAATGAATTTAATTTGATACTGTTGGGTTTAATAGTTGTTTATATGCCTGTTTTCCTTATTACACTGTGAACTCTGAAAGCAGAAACCAGTATTTTATACATAGTTGGAGTTCACAGTTGCCCCGTGTTCTCAAGCGTCTTTCTTTTATCAGAGCTTACCCATTCTGTGTGTTTTTCTCAGGATCTCATTTTCTGATAGAAGCTGTGGGAGGTAATGGTAATGGATGTGTACTGTAGAGTCGACTTCAATCTTGTATATGGTTTCTGATGTTGTAAATCTTTATGGGAGCAGAAAGCCTCCTATTTCTCCCTCACAGTGACTAGCAGATTCAAACTGTTAGTCTTTTGGTTAGCAGCTGTGCTGGGGCTCCTTGTGGGAGGTAATGAATTAGTCATAAATTTCACGTGTCCTAGGAAGCCATTATATTACGTCAATCCAACATTGTGAAGATGTCTGACCATTATTATTACCCTTTGTTTCCAAGACATTAACTTTACAGATCTATTTCAGTTGTTCATATAAGAAATTGAGCAGAGTCTTGTAAAACATCCATAACATAGGCACTCACCCCTTCAAGAAACAAACATTTGTGGAGTGTCTGCTCTGTGTAATGCACTAAATTAATTCAGTATCAAGGTGGCATATTGCAAACTCACTAATATATACTTTTTCACTCCAAATGTACATAAGTTCAGAACAAAATATTTTTTTAATGAGAGCGCTTTCAAATGCAAAAAGGAGGACATTTCTGGTGTCAGATGTGAGAGAGAGTTGAATGGGGATGCAAGTGGCTGTGACCCAGAGAGGTCTGGGATTTTGATATGGAAGTAGGAGAGCCGAAGTCAAGGCATACGCATGGTGCGAAGCTGAGCATGTGTTCTATATTTAAAATGTTGATTTAGAAGCCCACAGAATATGCACAAATGGGGGATCCAAGGCAATTCACCTGCCCTTGGTGGTAGATGGAAAGAGAGTCATTGTTCTGAGCACAAAGCCCAGACCTAGTCAGTGAGGGTGTGCTATGTACAAAAGACAACATTTTCTCAGTCTGCATATTGATACAAGATTTCTTTCAAAGATAATTTGTGAAGTCAGGCAGAGGTAGTTTAACTACTACTTCATTAGGAAATCTTCATAACCCAAGACATATGGGATGAAACTGCTATGCAAGTTAATGCTTTCAAAATATAGGAGCTCACAGACAAAAAATATATGCTGTCTGGTTCCATAAAAAAACAGGCTATAGTCTTAAATAAGACCATTCACAGGCAAAAAACAGTAAGAGGACTTTAAAATATTTAAGCTGAAAATCCTCTAAGTTAGGGTGAAGAAAAAACACCCTTGAAATAGAACAGGAGGATAGGCAGATAGAACTGCCAGATATAAAAAACAAATACAGATCTCAGACATGAAAAATATTGCCAGTGAGATTATTTTAAGGAAAGCTCAACAGATGGGGTAAACAGAAGAGCAGGCACAATTGAAGAAAGAATCAGTGAATTTAAAGGTACACATGAGTAAATCTCCAGAATATAACAGTGAGATGGTAAGAGAAATCTTAAAGAGATGTGGAGAACAGAATATGAAGGAGGCACGTATATATGGCAGGGGTTCCAGAGTAAGAAAATAGAAAAGATAATGTGGGAAAATCAATATTAAAAGAGTTAACAGTCAAGACTTTTCCAGAAAGGAAGACAGGCACGGTTCAAATTTAAAATTAACATAAGAACCGAATTAGATCAATAAAGTTAATCATCAGCTTCTGCTATCGCAAGGAATACAAGAGCAAATAGAAAAATTAGGTATACATAAGGGAGGGAGGGAGAGAGAAGAAACTGTGAATAGTACAAAGGACTGTGAGTTCAGGTAAGGGCTCTAATGAATGGAATAACAGACTACTTAAAGTAATAGTTGCTGCAGGAAAGGTACATGCTCTTAGCATTAGCATACGAAAAGTAAAAACAAAGATCTATCACCATACACATATACATGCAGCCACATGCAAACATACATATCTACTGATATTTGCTCAGTGATTGCTAAAAATGCAAATCATTTATGACATTGTTTCTGTTTAGAATGACATATCTAGAGCTTTGGTAGCGGATTGGTTACAAGTCGGGCTCCTAACATCAAGGTCAGCAGTTCAAAACTACAAGCCGTTCTGTGGGAAAAAGATGAGGCTTTCTGCTCTTGTAAAGATTTACAGCCTTGGAAGCCCTATGCAAAGTCGCTATGAGTCAGAACCGACTCCACGGCACACCACCACCATAAAGAAGTCATGCAAAATACTGCTTTAGGGAGTTTTTGATATTACTAATTATTTGCATTTCCACAGATTTATAAAGTTGGCCATTAATTCAAGGCAGTCACAGACCTTGAGATACAGATCATCTGCTTAGCATCCCTCACCCTCATTCATCCAGCAGTCTTCTTCTCGACGTCTGTTGAGCTTCAGGTTAGCCTTCTGGCCACCTTGGTGGTGATGATTCCTGCAATAGCCTAGTCACTAAGGTATCCAACACTGTGCATTAGCTTCCTGGGTGTCTCAGGGCATTTCCTTCTAAATTGATGGTTGAAGTAGATGAATTATTTACATGTCATTTCCCTAAACATAATTTTTATTTTTGGGAATCAAGTATTTGCAGAGCACATCAGTTTTCCTATAGTGTACTGTTAAAAATGGAGTATCTTAATACTATGATTTAAAAAAAAAAATTTAGGATAATTTAAGCATCTTAATTCTTATATGACATTTAACAGCCTAGTATAAAGTTAACTTGGTGTTACATGTGAAAATAATTTGATCGATTTAGTCCAGAAAGATAATTAGCTCTATTAAGCTAGTTGGCCAATGAGCAATATAGTAGTAGAGATATAGACCATTTTCATATAAATACATCCCCAAACACTTAAGTGACAAATACATAATATACTAGTTGCACAACTGATCCAGAAAAAAAGAGCTGTGCCTGATTTTAGGAGTAATTAGAAAGGTTATTTGAAATTGTTCACAACTATGTAATACAGTGGAGTCCTGGTGTGGCACTGTCGGATAAGCACTGGGCCGCAAAGTCCCTTTGAACGGCAAGGTCATCAATTCAAACCTCAGCAACTCTATACAAAGTCACTATGAGTCTGAACTGACACTTAACAACAACAACAATTTAATCCATGTTTTTGACAATTCGTAGATTTCTAAACTGCTGGTCCAGTACATTTTCTCATTAGGATTAAGAAAAAATAAGTTCTCCCATGGGAGAAAAATCATCAGGAGTTTAAGTTTACATTTTAAAAAGAAAAACATGCTACGTTTTAGTTAAAAATAGTAAAAACTTGATACTGAATAAGATAGAACTTTAAAGATGCAATAAAAACACATAAAGTGATACATGCATGGCAATACTATAAGGTTATTCTAAATACATTAATATTAAGATGCAAATTAATACCTCAGTTTGTACTTTTTAACTTATTTATGTGCCCAAGGACAATCAGGTATTTGCAAGTTGAGTTTTCTGAAGTACTGGTGAAGGAAGACCAAACATATTTTAGCTGTTGTTGCTAAGTGCCTTCAAGTCAGTTCTGACTCACAGTGACCCTGTACAGGGTTTACAAAGTGTGGCTGATGAGTTCAAACCACCGACCTTGAGGTGAAAATCAACCTTACATGCTAGTGCTTATCTTACAGCGTCTTCAGGTATCATGGCTGACACAGGACAGGGCAGTGTTTCGTTCTGTTGGGCATAAGATTGCTGTAAGTCAGTATCGACTTAACAGCACTGACCAACAACAAAATGGGCATATGGAAGTATTTTTTGTTTTATTTGATCAGTGAAAACACAAAGATGAATTTACTGTTTTAATCAGTGAAACTGCTACGAACCTTAATGTATTATACATGCTTTTCCTTATGTTTTACATTCAACTCATGATGCCACTGAAATTAAAATAAACACTCTCAGTACATGAATCTTCTTGAAAGTTTCCTAGTAACTACTTCAAATTCAATGCATTATTGTCCATTTACACTGTGAACTGTCTCTGGAGTTTATATACAAAGAGTTCCAAAACCAGCAAGTAGTGATGCCTAATTTGAAAAGACAGGTCAGTCTACTTCTCTCTCCAGAATTGAATTGTTCTTTTGAATTTTATGGGAAAAAAGGCACCCTGAAATTTTATATTTTTAAATAAAAGACTTTATTTATGAAATAAGATGGCAGCTAACAGTTAAAAATTTTTATGAGATATTACTTTCACATGGGATTTATATGCACCTTAGAAAATAATTGACTTAGTCATAAAATGAATATGTTTAATCATCTGTAAAGTGCTAGAAATTTATTTCTGGTGAATACCTGCAGTAGTTTTTATTTATTTTTAACCATCTAATAAGTAAAACATTGATATATAAATATGTATTGAACATAATGGAACTCACCAATTACTCACATATATCTTAATGGAATAGCTGAACTGCAGAATACAAACCTGTGTATTTTGCAGAAGAAACATCTACATAGTGTTGATCAGAGGGTCAGTATTCTTGGTCCACATCCCACTGCCAGCAATGGGACACTCACATTAACTAGCACCATGAGTCATTCAGAATGCATATTCACTAATAGATATAGTGTTTCGAAGTCAACAGGTGCAAGACACCACATAAAAGAATCGACCCAAAGCTTTTGTATACATTTTCTATAATACTAAAACATTCATACCTCTAATATAGGTATTAATACTATTTAATATGAGAACATAAGAATATTTTGGCATTGACGCTTGAGTCTAAATGTTGGTAGGTATTGAGCATTTTGGTTCAAAGCACACATTATTTGCGAAATGTTACAGACAATATATTACCAAAAACATTAACTGTTATTTTTTTAATTGAAAAAAGGCAGTATAAAAATACCACTCTGTTAAAATACACAGTTATGTGTATTTTCCACCACTTTGGAAAACCCAGCTCACTTTTGAAAGCAAACAACACCATCTGAGCTGATGTATGTTACCTGGCTTTCCTAATTTTTACATATTCAATTTTGAAATTTAAAAATACAGAATATAAATAATGAATCTGACTCAAGTAAAAATGTTTTAAGAATTATTAATAAATTCCTACACTACTGAATATGCTATATTTCCCCCACAAATTCTTAGTTTGCACATTCTCTAAAAGAGCGTGGTTATTTCCCCAGAACATCAAATTACTCAAAAGTTGCATCAACTTTCTACTTTCTTTAAAAAGTGTTTCTGTTTAGTTCTACTATATGGAAGTGAAGGAATGAATTGGCAGTAGAGCCACCATATGATATTGCACGTTTCTTCTACAAATACTGCTTTTCATATATCCCCAACCAGTGTAGATACAGCCTAAATCGTTTACATTATATGATTTAGCTAACAAGTCATCCTTGACTGCAAATGTTATCCCCTGAAAGTGTGCCATTTCATTTATAAATTTAACAGGGGGATCTGCCAGACCATCACAGAAGAAACCAGCTCATCTTGTCGTTGTTGCCTGGGCTTTTTATTCACCCGTCTATGGCCCTGTCCTCCACAAACCACCAACACTGAACTGGCTTTTGTTTTCTTGAATCGCTGTGCTTTACTTTTAAGTGAAATGTTTGGATCCTTCAGAAGGTCATAAAGGATACTGTCCTCTGACTTATGTTCTAGAGAACTGGAACCATGAGATAAAGTCAGGGACCCAGAAGATGATGACAAATCACTCCTTTGAGTCATTGAGCCCAGTGAGTCTCCCAACCAAACGGCACCATCAGGGTGGCTCTGACATAGGCAAGAAGTGAGTTCCTCACTTGGAAGCATGTCCTTCTGGTCTTCATCCTGGGGTTCCGAACTGGGAAGTAGGCTATCTCTAGACTTGTTTTTGTTTTTCTTGTGTAAAGATGAAGCCAAAACAAGGAACTTGACAGGACCATTGTGTGCATGGTAGGAAACCATACCTCTTCCTAGAAAGGAAAAACATTTATACAGCTTTTTTAAAAGTATAATAGAAATAAACAAAATATTATATAATTTAGGCACACTGTATCTCTTCCTGCTCAAAGAAATAAAACTCTGTAAATAACTTTATTATTTGAATGTTCATGTTGTTGTTAGGTGGATTAGACTCATAGGGGCCTTATGCACAAACCTATAAATGTTACGTTAAGATAAAAATATCTTCTGACTTATATACTTACAAATTTTTAGCTAATTTGAAAAAATGTTTAAAAATGTTTGAAATATGGGCCGAAGACTGGGGGGGAGGGCAGGGGACAGGTTTCTAGGATATACCCTTTGGTTGGTTGATGATGCATGAAGGGGACTGGAACCATGGCAATGAAATGATATACGATGGAATGAATGTACAACTAAAGTTCTCTCATGTAAACATGTAAACTATCATATAATTCACAATAAAACATTAAAAAAATGTTTGAAATATTTTAAAACTCAATATTACTTATCTCTAACAGTCTATCTCATTTCCAGGACTCCTAGTCTATGTAGTGTGTTTCCTATTCTCTACCCACATACCTTCTCACTTGCTTTATGGTAACATGTTTAATTTTCCTAAGTCTTGATTTCAAATAGTAAAACCATAAAAATGTATTGGCTTCAACAACAAAATGTCTAAACTACCAGAAGCCTCCTTACATTTTTTATTATAAAAAGGTTCTAGGGTTTATAGCAAGTTATTTTTATAGGCTAAATAGGACTTTTCAGTCTAACCATGATTTAAATGTTAGAGCATCATTCTTTGACCTAAGAGCACCTGTTAAAACTATGATAGATCTTTTTATAAAACAAAGATGCCTTAACTGTTGGGTGGGACTGAGGTACCCAATTTTATAAACACTTCAGAAGTATATTGATATGGATAGGGAGCATGTGCCTTTTTCACAAAATACTACAATGTTGAAACAAGGCACCACCCCTGAGCATTATCTTGTTCCAACAAAAGCAGATTAAATTATAGAATTCTTTAACAGCAGTAGGATTCTATTCCTCAATCAACAAACATCTAACAATGGCAAGGCAGGTAATCAATACAGAGTAACGAGACTGCTCATCTAGTACTGATGGAAGGGTAATTTTATATAACAGTTTGGGATACATTTTCCATATTACCTAATAAAGTAGAGCATGCATATTCCCTACAAACCAGCAGTTCTACTTCTGGACATATGTCCTAGAGGTATTCATAGATATAAGCAGCAATGGCTATATGAATATACACAGAGGCATTATATGTAATATAAAAAACTGGACACACTAAATAGCTATTAAAAGAAATATGGATAAATAGTGTTCTATCCTGATGTGATACTGTGAGTTAATATGCTGGACTGCAAGGTCAGTTTGAACCACAAGGTTGGCATTTCAAGCTCACCAGTTGCTCCTTGGAAATTCTATACAGGGTTGCCGTGAGTCAGAAATGACTCGAAGGCACTTAACAACAATAACAACCCTTTCAGAAGACTTCTACACAAAAGTGAAAATGAATGAACTACAGTTATATGCACTAACAAGGATAAAATTTAGAAATAATGTTGAAAAAGCTAATTACTAGTTTTTGAGCAATACATATGGTAGTGGAGGTTGTGTGCCACTGAGTTGGTTCCAGATCATACCAACCCCTGTATAGGCTGAGGCTGTAAATCTTTAAAGGAGCAGAAAGCCCCATCTTTCTCCCATGGAGTGAATGCTAGATTTGAACTGGTGACCTTTTGGTTAGCAGCCCAGCTCATAACCCACTATGCTACCAGGGCTCCTTAAGGATAAATATGCTACGTGTCAAATATAGAAAATGTAAAGGTAGACAAAATTAAGAACTTGTTTTTTAAGGATACAAAAAATATTGAAAATACTATAGAGAAAATGAATGGAATAAGTCATATAATATTCAGATAAAAGTTACCTATAGGTGTGGGGGGAGTCCTGGTGTGGCGCAATAGGATAAGCACCATACTGCTAACCAGAAGGTAAGCAGTTCAAACCTACAAGGACTCCTTTTATAGTAGGCCAAAAAAACCCCAAACCAAATAATTTAAATTGTTTAAACAATTCCTAGTATATGAAAGTATTACATAAGTTTATTAAACTTTAAAGATAGGGCAAAGACACAGAAAGGCACAAAAACACATGAGTGAGCTGACTTACCAGTTACTTTGGGGATTCCCTGCAGACGTGGAACTGGCAAGGCTACAACTATGCCCAGATTAGTGCCAACCATTAACAAGCCATGGCAAACAAGTAAACTAGTCACAGACACCCGTTGATGACCTAAATGGAAAGAGAGCAGAAGTTTACTTCCTGATCCTAAAGTTTGATGTAGCGTAGTGGTTACGGATCGGGCTGCGAACCGGAAGGTCAGCAGTTTGAAACTACCAGCTGCTCCGCGGGAGAAAGATGAGGCAATCTGCTCCCGTAATGATTTATAGCCTCGGAAACCCTATTCAGGGTCGCTATGGGTCGAAACTGACTCGACGGCACTTAACAACAACAACAACCAGAGGTAGAATGGTGAAATGCTTAGTGTAATATCTGAAAATGTTACAGACGCAGTGTTAAAGTTCTCAGTCAGATTAAAACAACATATTAAGAGTAGGATGTGTCATTAAAGTTCTACAATCTAGCTCACTTCAGCTAGAACAGAAATAAAAAGATCTTGGGGGAAATGCATCCTCTTAATTTGTGGTGCTGTGGGTTAATGTGCTGGACTGAAACCACAAGGTTGGCAGTTCAAGTTCACCAGCTGCTCCTCAGAAACCCTAAACAAGGTCACTACGAGTCAGAATCTACTCTATGGCACTTAACAACACCAATTATACCTTGGAGTCCTGGTGTGGCACTGTAGGATAAGCACAGGACTGCAAGGTCAGTTTGAACTTCAAAATTGGTGGTTCAAACTCACTGGCTGCCCCTCGGAAACCCTATACTGGCACTTTCAGAAGTGAATCAAAAAACTGGGAATAATTTATTGAATGGTTTCCTTTGTTTTGTTCTGTGTAGCAAATGATCCATAAGGTGCACATACAAACTGTGGTTCTTTGAAATAATAGAGCCATCATATTTAGGAATAAGAAATTATTTACTAATATAGACAGTACAGATTTTTAGTACAATTTAATCTTAGTGACACACTTAGAGACCACTATCTGAGACGATTTCCAAATTTACTGTTGCAAAGAATAACAATTCTCATGGATTAAGTGTTAGAGTCTGGCAAGCGTTCTTACAAAACACTGGAGTTAGACGGGCCTTTAAAGTTTATTTATTTGTTTGTTTTGTTCCTTTACAGCCAAGGATCTGAGGTCCAGATAAATTTAAAAAGTTGTTCTTGGTGGTGATAAGGCAACAAAGTAGAAGTAACAAAAAAATAAAAATAAAAATGCAGCTTAAGCACTGCCCTGCTTCACATATTTCCCCTATTACTCTCATTTTAAAGAGTGATTCTTGACTTTCGCATAGTTCTACCACTGCTCTAATACTCCCATTAGCATAACAGCATTCAAAAGGAAACTTAGCATAACTCTTGGTGCTTCTCTATTTAGATGGAATGCACACTAACACAAGAAGACCATTTTAGCTTGTATATGAGATGCAAAGGTGAATACTTAGCAACAATGTAATTTTTGTTTTCTGTATATATATATATATATATATATTTTGCAAACATCTCTGTATATTGAAAATAACTTATTTCTATACAGTTTCATCTTAGGTAAGGAACATGAGCTCAAATGGTCTAATTTCAGGGCCAAACTTAGACTAGCATGTCTACAGAAATCATTTTCTGAATGAATAATTTGGGACAAAGAGCAACAAAACAAATATTTGTTTTTGTTTTTAAATATTGATTTATATTATAAAAATAAAAGTTAATAACCTTATGGTCTCAGGGATTCTGAATGAATGCATGTTTCTGAGTGATGTGTATTAGAACTATATAAAGGTAAGTAAAAAAGTGTTGCTACTAGGATTCCAGTTCATACTAGATACTTAGGTTTATTTCATACAAAACATGTTTAAGCATGTCTGTGTGATCAGTGAATGCTGTAGATAAGTTTTCTCAGTAATACAGTAGATAAGTTGTCTCTGTCTCTGCTGTTGTTGTTAAGTGCCACTGAGTCAGTTCTAACTCATAGTGAGCATGTATAGGGTTACCAGGGAGTGGCTGGTGGGTTTGAACAGCAGACCTTGTGGTTAGCGGTCTCACTGCTGTTGTTAAGTGCCATTGAGTTGATTCCAGCTCACAGAGGCCCTATATAGGGTTTCTGAGGAGCAGCTGGTGGGTTTGAAATGCTGATCTTGTGGTTCACAGTCCCGTGCTGATCTGACAGTACCACACCAGAAGTCCTAGGGTAACTTCAACAAAAAAAGACCTAATCAAAACAGTGGCTTCTGATGGATCTGGTAGATCAGTTAAATTCTAGGCAAAGAGGTCAGCTCAGAAGGATATGGCGATTTTTTGTTGTGATTCTAAAGCGGTAACCTTGATAGATTTCTTTGAAGGGTACAAGATGATCATGGGAAGGGTTAGAGAAAGCTAGGACCGCCACCTTCAGATGTGTATAGATCTAGATGGAGGAGGATATATTGAGATGCAATGGCCTCACATTTTGATAATTTTGTTTTATAACGCTTTCTATGATTTTGTAGTAATACTTTTTGACTTATCCTATGTGTTAATCTGCAAGCTATCATGGTGCTTTTATTTTCAAAAGCAAGGGAAAAATAATGAAGCAGTTTAGCAATATAATATTAAGCACAATTAACAACTATATAGTTGTTATATTACTGATTCTGGACTACTGGTGTAATGCTGTAGGGTCAGTATTGAACTGCTAACCACAAGGTCGGCAGTTAAAACTCACCAGGTACTCCTTGTAAACCCTGTACAGGGTCACTGTTAGTCAGAACCAACTCGATGGCACTTACCAATGACAATTAATGATTTATATTTCATAATGTTTGGTGTGGCACTGTGGATTAATGCAAGAGACTGCAAAGCCGTTTGAACAGCAAGGTTGTGGTTCAAGCTCACTAGCTGCTCCTCGGGAACCCTATAAATGGTCGCTATGGGTCAGAATTGACTCGATGGTATTTAACAACAGCAACAACAATGTTGTATAACTGTACTTTGGGGTGTAAACATACTAGGGGAAGTAAGTTTTAGAGCAAATACGGATGCATCTTTCTAAAATATCAAGTTTAGTCAATGATGACCATTTAAAATATTACAAATGATCATCTTATGAAGTAGAAAAGACATCTGCATACAAGTTTAAGATAAACCTGAGACTATCTTTATCAGACTCTATTGAAATTCTCTGATGGAAAAGTTATTGAAGCAGACAGTGTAAGGTTACATTGAAAACTGGCTTACTGTGTCATACATTTTTTCTTTCAATAAAGCATAGCTTTCTCCTACTAAAGCTAATGTTTGTGTTGTTCTTATGTGCCGTGAAGTCGGTTCTGACTCATAGCAACCCTGTACAGGTTTTCTGAGGCTGTAAATCCTTATGGGAGCAGAAAGCCTCATCTTTCTCCCACGGGACAGCTGATAGTTTCAAATTGCTGACCATGAGATTAGCAGCCCTATTATGCTACCAGAGCTCCTTAAAGCTAATGTACAGGGGTAAAATAATATTTTCCACATAAGTATTCAATTTTAACAATTTATTTCACAACACTGAATATGTGGTCTACAATATATCTCATACAGAGTAGAGAATCTCATTGCAATGGATATGAATTTCTCTCCTGGTAGCCACTGCTGTTAAGTGCTGTCAAGTCGATTCTGACTCATAGGAACCCTGTATAGGGTTTCTAAGGAGCAGCTGGTAGGTTTGAACTGCTGACCTTATGGTTCCCAGGCCAATGCTGTTCGCACAGCGCTACACCAGGAGTCCCCACAGACAGAAATTATTATCTTGTCATATGATAGCCATTATTCTTTGCCATTAAATGTAGCAGGAAAATGTACATCAGGCAATGGCATATTGCTGTTGTTATTGTTGTTAAGTGACACTGAGTCAGTTCTCACTCATAGTAACCCTGTAGAGAGTTTCCACAGGGCAGCTGGTGCATCTGAATTGCTGAACTTTTGGTTCACAGTACAGTGCTGATTCTACAGGCAATGGAATATTGCTATTATTGTAAGGTGCCATGAAGGTAACGACCCCTGTACACAACAGAACTAAACACTACCTGGTCTTGTGCTAACCTCACAATCATTGCTACACTTGAGCCCATTGCTACTGTCCCTGTGCCAATCCATCTTGTTGGGGGGGGGTCTTCCTCTTTTTTGCTGAACCTCCACTTTATCAAGCATGATGTCCTTCTCCAGGGACTGGTGCCTCTTGATAATATATCCAAAGTATGAGAGATGAAGTCTGGCCATCCTGGAGCATTCTGGGTGTACTTCTTTCAACACAGATTGGTTTGTTCTTTTGGTAGTCCATGGTACTTTTAATATGCTTCTCCAACACCATAATTCATATGCATCAATTCTTCTACAGTCCGCCTTACTCACTGTCCAACTTTCACACACATATGGTACACTGCAGTTGTCATAAATTTGAATAAATGTTCTTTTTAAAATATAAAATTATTGTTGTTAAATGCTGTGGAGTCGGTTCCAACTTAGTGACTCTGTATAGGGTTTCTAAGGAGCTGCTGGTAGGTTTGAGCCACTGATCTTGTAGATAGTGTTTACCAAAGCGACTTACACCAGGACTCCATAAAATTATTAGAAATAATAAAAACAAATGAACTCATATGATATCTTATCAATTGTCTTCATTAAGGTTTCAGAGCCTTTTGTTTAGAAGTTATCTATAGAATTATTATATCACTTAGTTCCTCTTTCATCTTTATCTACTTTTATTTTATAAAGGCTGTAACTGAAATCTATGCAAATAAACATTTGCATGACTTTTTATATGATATCGTGAAATATTTTGATGTGGAAAACTGAATTTCATTTAATAGTTCTCTAAAATAGATTTCTAAGTTAAATTTTCTTTCACAAAGAATTTTTGATTTTTAAAATATTGGTTTAGAATTAGAATTAATGAACCATTTAAAGTATTTTCATTCTGTAAACAACTTTGCTTCAAAGAAAATGGGAATTTCAAATGGTCCATCTTAACAATTTCAAACAGATCTCTGCAATGCCATTTCATTCCTAAAATACAATGTATATAATTTTCAACAGTAAATTAAAATAAAACAACAATTCATTATCAAGTTACAAATAAAACCTTACTTTGTGTTTTTTATTCAGAAGGACTTGTTTGAAATTAATCTTTCATTCATCCTGTGAATCTTCCCCCTTCTTTGGCTGTAGCATATTCAGGGAATTTTTGACTCCAGATTTTACATCTAACATTTATGTTATGCAGAGTAAGACTCTGTAAAAGTTTCTATAACCTTTGTAAAGAAAGTCTTTTCTATATAACTGTGGATTTCTAAGACTGAAAATCTTGACAGGAACAGACACCCTCAGCTTTACCCTGTGGAGTGGCTGGCAGTTTTGAACTGCTAACTCTGTGGCATCCCAATGCCTAACCCACAGCAACACAAATGGCACCAACCACCCCGCCCATAGCACTCTCTACTTTTCAGTTGGATCCAATAGTTCATTTCAGTGGCCACACAGAACTCAGACACCATGCAACAGTTATGGGGTTTATTAGGGAAGTTAATAGTTTACAATGCAGGACCAGCAATGTTCAGGATATAGGTCTGTGATCAGGAGAGCTTTTTTCTCTGCCATGCTTAAAAACAGATCTTTCTCTGACCATTTAACCTCTTTTACAATTTTACTAAGCTTTTTCAATACTGCTGATACATGTCCAAAGATCATTCTAAGCCTCAGCCCAAAGGTGCTCAGCTTTAGCTGTGGGTAAGTAAATCCAGTACCTCAATTAAATGCCTGGAGGCACCCCACTCTGCAAGTGAACCTCCAGCCCCAAAGCATTCAGCTTTACTTGCTCCATCTGTCTGGTGTTCTGGCTATCGGTTCTGGGGCAGCTGTTCCTTCGCTGCTGTTTTGGTGTCAAAGCTCTTTCCCTGGCCTGAGGAGGTTCAACAGGCAGGGAGAGTGAGGTCCAAAGGATGTGCTCCACTCCTAGCTCTTGTACCTTGTTGGTGGTAGTGAGATTCCCTCTTCTGGCTTCAGAGATGGCTCATTTAAAACAACCAGGATAGCAAAACTGACCAGGATCCCCTTGTTAGATCCTAAGTTTTATAATTACAATTTGTCCTGTTAGTGATCATTCACAATTGAATTATATCATCCTGTTAGCATCTTCTCCCACCTTCTCTTACCCAGACCCATCAGGAAAAAAAGTTCTTGGTGGAGGTTACAATTGACATGGGTATGAAGTCATATGAAGTAATTCACTACATTAAAAGATCTGTGTATTCATTTGAATATGATGGTGAGCTCATTAGAATCTTTTCACATGCAGACACGTACAGAGAAAATGGTAATCTTTCATCAATGATAGTAGACCTTTGAAAGCTAGGAGGGAGGCTGAAAAAATACCATTCAAGTTTTAAGACATATTTAAAAGCAAACACACAAACCAAATACACCTACTCCTCACTTATCAACTATTTTGTTATCCGACATTTGGCATTCACAACAATAGTAAAAAATACAATTTTGTGCATTAACAACACATGTCTAGCAGTAATGAGGCTGAGGTACCAGACAAGAATAACTTTGTGACAGTTAGGGTTATACGTCAACTTAGCGGGGCCCTGACTCTCAGTGGTTTGGTACTGTGTAATGATGTTGTTCGGTAGTTAAGTAATGAAGGAATTTAACAGAAATGTGATGATACAGTCATCCTCTCCATTTTTGCATAATGCTGATTTTCAAATAACAAACTAGTCTTTGCAAACTAACCATGCCAATAAGTGAGGAGTGAGTAGATAAAAGATGCAAACATATCTTCAAAGTGCAAGAACTGCTAAGACTGGAATTCACTCTCTGCTTTGTTCACCCAGAATACAAACAAAAGGAATCGGCTGGCCTAAGGTGCTTATTAATCCACGATGACACACCAGTAGCCAAGCGGTCATGAAATCCAACTCTTCAGTTACACTCCTTAATTATAAATAATTGTGAAGCTACTTTAATTCACTAAATTGTCTTGTGCTATATATTAAGAAAAGTTATACTATTGTTTTGTTTTTTTTAATATTGAAATTTTGGCCATTTTATTTGTCTAAATTATAATTACTTAAGTGGAGACACTGAAAAGCTAAATTTAACCTGGGACCTCAGCACTTTTCCCTCACAAGTATTCTCCTATGAATATTATGGACAAAGCAGGAAACATCTGCCTCATGTTGTAACTTATTGTGACTACTGAAAGACTAGAATAGAGAAAACTTCCTGAAACTTACTTGCAGCACATTCTAATTTTTAAAAGGTTTTGAAATTTAACTGACTGTTTTAAAAACTGTATATGCTAATTCCAGATAATTTGAAAATGATATCATCAATTGTTATACTCTCTTAACTTTGGTGTAATTTAAGGAAAAGAAGTTAGGTTAAATAGTTTTCAGAATTGAATTCCAAATAGAAGAAAATAATCCTAAGTCACTGAATACAAGTTAAAAGCATGCCACATCTAAAGAAGTAAATAGATTCAAGAAGTAGATAAATCTAACAGCTGTGAGTTATAGTATAATTAATTTTTTTTTTAATTCTGTTAATTTTGGGTTGACAGCTCTTTATCTCTGGAGCTAGTCATAGAACAAAATGATACATCTACACATTGCTACAATATAAATTATAAAACAAATTTGGGTAACTTCGTGAATACAATTCTAGAATACAGGTTTTTTTATATGTGTGAACACAAAATGTGCATAAGTTTCCAGGAAACGTATTGTTAATAATGCCTCCATTCAGAATAACATCATTGGTTGACCTATAAACCTCAAATTCAATATACATAAATTTAATATGAACATACATTAATTGAAATGTGTAAGCTAAAATGTAATAGTGCATATTACTATGCACAAAGGTAAGATTTTTAAAAGGATAAGAGGAAAAATGGCTGGCTTGTTTTTCTTTCAAAGTCACAAAATGTAATGAAATTTAGAACAATTTCAGATTATACTGTTCCAAGGATCTAATTCAAGAACCACTGAATTTAATAAATTTAATAAAACCACTGGTTTTATTCAGTTAAGCATAAGTACTGACTTGATAAAAAAAATTAAATGACATAAAAAATTGACTTAAACTTGTGTAAACCTTCCCTTCATTCCTATTCTTTATTGGTGGTGGTTACGTTTGGAGGGTTATAAATAACAAGGACAGAGCAAGATGGGAGTAGTTGTTCCTGCAGCCTCACTGCATTTTTCTGGCTAGCCTGTCAGGATTGCGGATGCCATGGCAACCTCCCTGGGAAAGAAGGCAGCGATGTCAGCCAGGGCCAGCAGCTCCCACTCCACAGCTGTGAGACCTGTGAGGCCTGAGAGAGAGCTCTCAGCACTGCAGAGAACCAGGTCAGGAACACCCTTCAACACATTTGCAGAGCTCTGAAGGTTGCTTTAGCACAATAAAAGCAATACCTCACTTTGTGGACAAATCTCTGACCATAAAAGATACTCAATGGCAAAATAAACACATGCTTTGGCACTCTATGAATTTGACTTGGTTTCATCCCAACAATTCCAAACATTTGTGTCACTAGTATGTGTGCTCAAAAGAAAACACTTAATTCAAGTTCTGTAGCAAAACATTAGTATGTTTTCAGAGTCAGAGGGACTATAAACAACTTTGCTTTTCTTAAAAATAAATTCATA
>NW_006408613.1:4501572-4511303 GCF_000296735.1 Chrysochloris asiatica | reverse complement strand
TGTCCTTGGCTGTCTCATCTCATATCCTCTCCCTTCTCAGCTATTCTGGTGTGGTTTTTTTTTTCAATTAATCATGAACAGCAAAATCTTCTCTAGTATCTTCTGCTTAGTCTACATTGTCAATATTATTATCAACCAATCAACAAACTAATAAATCAAAACAAAATATCTTCCATTCCACTATGGTCTCAAGCTACTTTTGAAGGATAGTAAAACTTGTACACCTGTCGAATATAATTTACAATTGATTTTGCAAATAACCTTGATAAGTTTAATTTCATGCCTACACAGAGAGGGAACAAACTAACTTTTAAGAAGTTGTCTTTACATGTTTTGACTTGTTGTATAATTTTAAAAATTATTAAATACATAGTCAATTAAAAAACAACTTATTTAGACTATCTAGCTTTTGTGTTAACTTTTTCTAGATGAAATTTAAAATCAGTCTTTTTGCTTCCCCATTTTCCTCTCAAAACTCAAACAATCTTCTAAAAATAGTTTCACTCTTGCCCCAATCTGATATTAAAAGTACTTAGTAATTTACATATAATATTTTGCTGGTCCTCATGTTAGACCTCACTGCATCATTTCATCTTCCACCTTATTCTTTCCTCTATCATCCCCTCTGACTTTACATTATTGTGGTCCTCCCTCCTACCCTAGCCCCCTTGGAATCCTCCTGGCTTGCTTTCCTTTCTACAACCCCCTTCTTATTCTGCATTCACTCCTCATTTATTTAGGCATCGGAGTCCCGAGTCCTTGAATAGTACAAATGGTTAATTAGTTCACTTGCTAAAAAGTTGGGCAAAGTTTGAATCTACTCAGAGGTGTCTCAGAAGAAAGACCTGGTGATCTACATCTAAAAAAATTAACCACTGAAACCCCATGTGCACAATACTACTCAATCCAAGACTGCAAAAAAGCACGTCTCTTGCCACAACTTGCTATATGTGAGAAAAAAGAACTGCCCCCCAATTTTAACTGAACAAGTATTTGAATACTGTGTTTTGTCCATCCCTACTCACTCCAGCACAAAATTTAAAGTTACCAATGCCTGCCTGCTTAATCTAATTCTGTAATGTTGAAGCCCACTCCTCACAGCACTAAAGTGCTAAACCTAATTCTATGTTTAAATTGATTAAAAATTCCTCTGAAGATTTTCAAGAAACCATTGAGACTGTTCTTAGCAGTTGCTTTGCAAAAATTGAATAATGTGATTTGATTGTTTAGCACAGATTTCCCCACTGATCCTCGTGAAACTATGAGGGTGGTTAAAATGGTACTTAGCATCCTCCCTCTCCTGATTTCCATTTTTAGGTACCTCTTCTTCTATGTTCCCTGCCTGCTGTCTAAGTGCTGCCCCCAGTTACACAAAGTCTCTTGCTATGAACAGCCACAGGGCAATCCACACTGCCAAAGCCTAGGGATCCAGATTGCTCTCTTCTCTTTTTTCCTATGTTAAAGCCCAAACACTCTGTGGGCCTATTTCTACTACCAGTCTAGTTATTTCTACTGGAAACTAGTTTAGTAATAAACGAATCACCATTTAAAAATATTGGCTGAAAATGGTTTCATCGGTCACTACCCAAGGGTAGCCTGTGTAAACCTACAATAATAGTAATAACAAATAACACAGATGGATATGCAAGTTGAATACATGTGGAAAGGTCAATGAGAGTATACCCATGGCAGGGGATATTTGGAAGAGGCTATTTTTCCATATATATTTGTTTGTGCTACAAATATAACCAAGGATATAGAAGCAAATACAGGGGGCAAAGTTCTGGAAAACTCTTGGCCTTAACACCTTGAGGGAATGAATCAATGGGCTTAGAGACTTAGGACCATAGTCCTGAGGGACATCTAGGTCAACTGGTATAATACAGTCCATAAGACAATGTTGTACACCCTACTTTGGTGAGTAACTACTGGGGTATTAAATGCTTGCAAGAAACCATCTAAGATGCAACTATTGGTCTCTTACCATCAGGAGTAAAGAATATGAAGAAAATCTCAAGAAAACTATTATTTCAAAGACTAACATACCACACGAACCAGAAAGCTCTACTACCTCGAGACCAGAAGAACTAGATGGTGCCCAGCTATCCTTACCAACAGGATCAGACCTTAGAGAGGGAAGAAAAAAAATGTAGAACAAAATTCAAAATAGAGATGAGTAGAACTCCTGAGACTGTGGTCTTTAGACATTTTTCAAGTCTGGAAATGAACCTACCCCTGGAGATCAACTTCCAGCCAAACAATTGTTGTTGTAAGTGCTGTTGACTCAGTTCTGACTCATAGTGATGCCGTATAGGGTTTCTGAGGAGCTGCTACTGAGTTTGGACCACTGACCTTGAGGTTGAAACTGACCTTGTGGTCCAGTGCTTACCTTATAGTACCACACCAGGATTCCAGCCAAACAATAACAATATATTCACTTTATAAAGACAAGTCTATATAAAATGAATAATAACACCAGGAAGGAATGGACTCCTAAGAACAATCTACTATATGAGACCAACAGGGCAGCATTTGCCCCAAAACAAAGCTCAGAAGACAGGAAAGAGCAGGACTAAAGTACAAATGGAAATGGGGGACCCAGGGAGGAATTAGAAAGAATGATGTTAAATTGAGAGGACTGCAACTAATGTCATGAAACAAACTGTGTATAAACTTCTACATGGGAAACGAATTTACTCTGATCTAATCCTAGCAGAGCAACTACCAACAAAGTAATGCAATAGATGCTTGGGCAAAGTAGTCTTCCTGAAACCAGTGAAACCAAACAGAAAATGCACTGTGTGCTGTACCTACCACTGGTAAACAACTGTCCTCTATTTGAGTGTGAGGACACCTATTCTACCACTCTTAGAGTGATTATGTGTGGTACTATATGACTCCTGGTGTGGTGCTGTTGTATTAGTACTGGATTGAGAATCACAAGGTCGGTAGTTCAAACCCACCAGCAGCTCCTTGGAAACCCTATGCAGAGTCACTATGAGTTAGAACCCACTCGAATGCACTTAACAAAAACAACAGTGTGATTACTAAAACCTGTAATTTAAAAAAAATTCCCAATTTCCTTTGTAAAAGGGTCAAATTAATTATGTTCGTCTCTTTAAAAAATCTTGCCAGCAAATATTTTGTATTTTAAGATGAAACTTGAAACTTTTGACCTTAAGCCCTCAATGAATCTTAATATTTTTTTCTTTCTAACTCATCTCAAAGAATATTGAGTCATCATTTTCTTTGAGATTTTAAAATATTAAGGAAAAGCCTGGCAGATTTTTATATTTTATTGAAAACTGATTTGAAATGTTTCTCAGGATTAAATTTATACTACCTTGGTACTTTTAGTATATGCAGTGGTCTTTCTAATTGTTAAATTAAAATAACATAGAAGCATATAAAATATTTTTAATTGCTTTCTAGAGAATTAATTTAGACAAAAAATGGATTAATTTTCAGATGGAAAAGTATCTACTTCTCTCAAGAATTATTATATTCAGAAATAACTTATCAAGTTTATGATAATGCTTATTTTTTATACTTAAAAACATTAAAATATTATTACATGAAGATAGCTTTTCCATCAAACTAGTGGAGCAAAATGAAACCAACTTGCCTCAAATCGATTCTAACTCACATCACCCATACAGAACAGAGTAGAACTGCCCCACAGTGTTTCTGAAACTAAACTTTTACAGCAGATAACCTCATCTTTCTCCCTCAGATTGGGTGGTGAGTTTGAACCACCAACCTTGTGGTTGGCAGTGTGAGGCTTAACCCACTGCACCATCAGGATACTTCGCAGAAGTACACAAGTCATTTTAAAACCTCAGACCAGCTAAACATATGTGCCATTCAAATGATGTGCTGAGACTCACAAATGTTTCCATGCTATGCCTGTGACACCTTTATTAAAAGAACTTCAGTCTTTTTGTAAGCAACCATGCTCTAAAATAAGTACTGTAACAGCACATTGCAGAATGTGTATAGCCTGCGACAATATGCTTCCCAAAATATCTCCTTCCACAAATTTTTTGTGATAAATTGGAAAATGCATTTTCCTTGTTCATTTTTGTTGTTGTTGCTAAGTGCTGACAAGTCAGTTCCGACCCATAGTGACCCAGTATACGGTGGAAATAGCCAAGTGACCAAAAAGGTTATGGCAATTTTCCAAAGTTACTCAGCCAGGCAACATCGTGGTCAAATACTTCTCAATTCTACTTCTCCTAGCCACAGATGATTCACACAGTTAATAAAACTCTACTTGGAAGAGATTTTGACTTTGATTAGAATGCAAATTTCAGTCTTAATCATGCTTGCTGGCTTGTTAGTGTTTCACAGGGATAATAGGCGTGCATTAGAATTTCCTGGGGAATTAAGAAAAAAAATTGATGTCTAAGCCTAACACTCATGGAAGCAGCAGTCAAGAAATCAAATGACATATTTCATTACACAAATCTGCTACACAAGGTCTCTTTAAAGTATTGAAGAACAAAAATGTCAGTAGGAGGAATAAGCTACACCTGACCCAAGCCATGGTATTTTCAATAACCTCCTATGCATGTGAAAGTTGGAGAGTGAATAATAGAAGTATAGATGCATTTGAGTTATGGAGTTGTAGGAAAATACGAAAAGTACCATGGATGGCCAAAAGAGCTTATACATCTGTGTTGGATGAAGTAAAGCCAGAGTGCCCAGACTTCCTCTCTCATACTTTGGACATATTGTCAGGAGGAATCAGTCACTGGATAGGGATATCACATTTGGTAAGGTGGAGGGCCAGAGAAAAAGAGGAAGACCCCCCAGTGAGATGGATTGGCACAGTGGCAGCAGCAATGGGCTCAAATGTAGCAATGATTGTGAGGTTGGCCCAGGATCGGGCAGGGTTTCGTTCCATTGTGCATAGGGTTGTTATGAGTGGATATCAACTCAAAGGCACCTATCAACAACAACAAAAAGGTCCTACCTCAGGGGGGATCAGTCCTAGAACAAGGACAACATGCTTGTAAAGCAGAGGGTCAATGAAGAAAGAAGACCCTCAATGAGATGGAATGACACAGGGGCTATAATAATAGCACTGTACCAAGCAGTGCTTTGTTCTGCTATACACAGTGTCACTATGAGTTGGAACTGATTTGATGGCACCTAACAATAACAGGTCCTACAGACCAATTAAATTAAGATAGTTGGGCCCTGAGATTAAGACATAATTTTCAGGGTTGAGGGCAAAAGGAAAATATATGACTTTTTGTTCAAACAGTATTAAGCATTATAAGATAAAAACAGCAGTGTTAAATAAATCGTGGGGAGCCTTCTGAGTCCTGAGCTAAAGTTTGCACAGGTCATAGGATCAAGTAGTCGACTCAGCATGAGATATGTATTTCCTTAAAAGACAGGGCTGAGAACACTAGCTTTAGATTATGACCAGCCTTTACAAAACTACATTGTTGTTGTTAAGTGCTGTCATGTTGGTTCTGACTCATAGTGACCCTCATAGTGTTTCTGAAGAGTGGCTAGTGAGTTTGAACCACTGCTTGAAGTTAGCAGACCAGTGCTTATCCTATAGCGTCAGGTTATTAAAAACCTAATGATTTAAGCTAATTAACAACAGAACAATTTCAGGGGCAATGTTTGGATATTATGATGATTTTCCTCTAAGATAAAGGAGTCCTGGTGTGGCATTGTGGCTTAATGCATTGCAGAAAAGTCATGTGAACCACAAGGTTCGTGGTTCAAGCTCATCAGCTGCTCCTTGGAAACCCTATACAGGGTCGCTATGGGTCAGAACTGACTCAATGATACTTAACACCATATTCTTGATCCACAGACAGACTCCACAGTATACAGGACTCTAAAGGCTTCTATTGCTATCAGGGTGAGGGTAAGGGTCCTAGACTTGGCCCTTGCTTTTTTGAATGTAGGCCAGTTCCTGGTCCAAAAAGTTGGTGTAGTAAATTCTACCAAATTGCTCTTCTGTTCATTGGGGGATTCAATTCATGTAGCTGTCCGCAGAATTATTGTAAAACTAACTGTTACTTGTAATTTCAACCTCTTACTGACCATGGGGCTATCTAAAGAACAAGACAATGCATAATCAAACCAGTGCCCATCAGGAAAGCTGAGAATGGGGCACACTTATTTATAGAAGTCAAGGAGTCAGCATGGTGGCTCCAGATGGCCTCAGAATATAGAGCTCTCAGAGGAGCTTTGGTGGTGCAGTGGCTAAGTGCTTGGCACTGAAAGATCAGCAGTTCAAATTCATCAGACACTTCATGGGAGACGATGCGGCAGTTTGCTCCCATCACAATCACATCCTTGAAAACACTATGGGGCAGATCTACTGTGTCCTAGAGGGTCACTATGAAACACAACTGACTCGATGGCAATGGTTTTGTTTGGGTTTGGGAGCAACCCTGGTAATAGAGGTGAATGGAGTCAGATCTCCATTATCAACATCATTTTATCAGCGGTGATAGTGGTTGGAAAATATGACCAGTAAGTAGCAAGACTCTGAGTGGTTTTATAAAAATATATGCTTGCCCATAATTCACTCAGTTCAATGAAGTAAAACATGCAAGATACTAGAGGATAAACATATGCAGATTAAAATAAATAATCCAAGTCCAATTACCTGGTAACATATGATGAACAGGGGTAGCTATGTTGATGTCCTGGAGATGCTTAAGTGTTTCTGTATGAAATAGGCGAAGTGTGGACCCAGATGTGAAAGCTATCCAAATCCCAACACCAGCCACTGCCATGTGAGAGATCACCATGCCTTCTTCTTGGTGGGCCTCAAGCTGATTCTGAGAAAATCAATGAAAAGGTAATGGGTAGGTGTATCTGCAGAATGTAGTTATAGTTCAGAACACTCTGTCACAAAATCTGTTCAAATTGGTCCTTTGAACTACATATTAGGGCTCTATGCTGTGAAATTTGTTCTGACCATGAAGTGCCCTGGTGGAATTCCAGAGCTATTAGCAGGCACTCTCAAAGATCTTTGGCACAAATGAAACTATTGCTGTGAACCTACTGACTTTTCTGTGTAGGTGAGGAAATGACATCAGTCATCAAACTGCTCTGGCTGTTTTTTCCCAAGTAGATCAGAGTACTTCACAGAACTTAAAATTTTCCAATTATCACAGCACTCTTGTGAGCTAAGAAAGCCATGACTTGGAAAATATATAGCCATTCAAAAGGACCCAAGTCCCACTAAGGAAGGACTGAAACAAAAGGGTTGTGTTCAAAAGCAAACACAAGACCATTGAGTAGGCTGGGAAAGGGAAGGAAAATAAAAGGGAATTGAGACTGAGCAATGGGAATACTGAGAATGAAAAAGTGTGTAACTGCTTAAGGAGGTTAGTCATTTCCCATTTGACCTGGCATACTAGTGTATCACCCTATTCTCAAAAACTTTAATAAATTCTTGCTGAGCTTGAACAGTCTTACCTCCTGATCCTTGTATGGGAGGTTCTCTAAAAGTCATTCTAGAGTCTGCTGCTCTGAACTCTTCAGGGAACACCTTCAAAATCTGATTTCCCCATGTTTCTGTATTTGCATTCTCACCCCCAAATTTCTGTTTCCCTGGAAAAGCCAACTTTTGTTTCTTTATTTGACCAAGTCGTCCCCAAATTTCTTGGCTCAGCTAAACTGCTACTTTTAAATCTTGTAACCCTGGTTATAGGAACTCCAGAAATACTTTTGTGTGGGTCCTGTATTCTGCTCTCTAATGCTCTCATTTGTTTTCTCATGTATATTCCTGATGTGTGCAGCTCTTCATGGCTGGGACTGTGCTGGATCCATCTGCACTATTACCACCTCACACACCACCTTATGTGGCCCAGCTTATGGCTGATACTTGGCAAGGAACATATGCTGGTATTATTACTGCACATTAGGGTTTGGAGGAAATGAGTAAGAGGTGGGGATGAGTCTTAGAAACACAGTGCAAAGAAATATCATCCTAAATAAATTATTGAAATTTATAGCAGATTCCAATCCTGTGTAATTCTCTAAACTAAAAGAGTATAATTTATAAGTGGGTAGAGTGGAAAAGATCTTTCTTACATCGTTGACCTAAGAGTTATTCCACAACTTTTCAGAACAAGGGGAAAGACTTGTTATAATCAACTACATTATTGAGACAATTGTACTTATTCAACTTTGTAAATCCAGTTTCTGGTAGAATCTGGCATAGAATTAATGCATAGAAAAAGTTCCTGAATTAAACCTTTAATGATGTACTGACATGGTATACAAAGTTAAATGAGTAAAACTGAAGAACATATTGATTTCTCCTTTAATAGGAAGTGAAAAGCATAACCAATGGCATAGCATCTATTCAATGTCAGATTTCACTGGAAAATAAGGATGTGCCTGAGACTATAAGCAGGAGCTAAAGAGACCAAAGAGTGCAAAGGTTAAGAGTTAGACTGCTAAATCAAATGTTTAAATCCATCTAATGACTCTGTGGGAGAAAAGACTGCTATCTTCTTCCAAAAAGATTATAGTCCAGAAAACCTTTGTGCAATTCTACTTTGTCACACTGGGTCACTATAAGTCAGAATCAACTCAATGGCACTACGAGTCCAAATAAAGAAGCTACACAAGAGGATGCTTCCTGAAGTCTAGGCCTCAGGGATCAGAATGGTTTATGCCTCCGTTCACTAACTAGGTACTGTGAGGTGAACTGCTATAAGTCTAATCATTGCAAATGTTGTAGTGATTTCACGTTGACTTATCAGTCTACTGGTAAATGTAGAGTTAGTACAACTCTACGTCTCTCTTCAGAGTTCCATGTTAACTTTAATGCCAGAAACTTGTGGATGATCTCACACAGAGTAAGAAGAACTCTGGAGTAAAAATCTGGAGAACTGCTCTAGCACTTCTGAGAAAGTCACTTTGTCCCTCTGTTCCTTGTTTTCTCTACAAAATGAGGAGTTTCTGTTATCACTAAGGTTCATCCCATTTCTAAAATGTCCTTATTACATTAACTTTGCAAATGCCTGCTTTTTATATGCATATGATTTCTTCAATAATCCAAAATTTAATTAAATATTTGTCAATGGAAATGAACATTTATAAATTTCACAGTTATAAAGTTACTCTAAGTTACTTAGTTCTTATATATAGAATATATTTCTTATTCCTTACCAGAACATGACTCATAAGGCAAAAAGATCAGAAATATTCTTAGAAATTAAAGTTTCTCAAAATCTGTGATGTATAAAAGCACAGGCAGTGTAGTGTAGGAGAGAGTGCTTACCTGGCAGACAGGAAGGCTGAGTTTGCATTTCAGAAGATTCTAGCACTAGCCTATTTTTGATCCTCATAGCTCCCAGTCCTCCTCCTCACACTGCCTACTATGCTGACTTCCTCAATTTTGCATACTCTTTCACAGACAAAAGAGACCATTGGACATACATTCCTTGAACTTTACGTTCTACAACCTGAATTTTTTTTTAATCTATGACAATTTTATCACTTTCTTCCTTGTTCTAGGTGAACTCCTTTCTCAACACTTAATGTTGTTATTGTTGTTAGGTGCCATCGAGTCAGTACTGACTCATACCAACCCTATGCACAACAGAACGAAACTCTGCCTGGTACTGGGCCAACCTCACTATTGTTGCCACACTTGAGCCCATTGATGCTGCCACTTTGCCAATCCATCTTGATGGGGGTCTTCCTCTTTTTCTCTGACCCTCCACCTTACCAAACAT
>NW_006408613.1:4499248-4501032 GCF_000296735.1 Chrysochloris asiatica | reverse complement strand
GTTAATGAGTTTTCCTCCAATCCTGATGCCACAATGGTTTATAATCTTTTTATTATTACTAATAGCAAACTGGATTTAATATTATTATTTTTTTTAGCAAACTGAGCTTAGTTTGCTAATATCTAGTTGAGGATTTTTAAACTATATTCATAAGGAATATTGGGTTGTGTGTTTCGTTTATTATGATGTCTTTGTCTCATTTTTGTGTCAGAGTAATATTGCTCCTAATAGTAATATTGTCCCCTTTTATTTTGGGAGAGAGTTTGTGAATAATTCATGTCAATTCTTCTTTAAACATTTAGTAGAATTCACCAGTGAAGCCATCTGATTTTAGGCTTTCTTTTGTGAAATTTACTATGATTATTACCAAATCTATCTCTTGTTATATATCTATTGAGATTTTTCTATCTCTTTATATATCTATTTTGGTAGTTTGTATCTTTCTTGATATTTGTCCATTTCATATCAGTTATTGAATTTTCTAGTATATATTTCATCATGGTATTCCCTTATAATCTTTTTTTTTTTTCTCTGTAAGGTTGGCAGTGATGTCTCTTCTTTCATTCCTGATTTTAGTACCCTGAGTTTTCTCTCTCTCTCTTTTATTTTTTATATCACACTGGATATTTCTTAGTTATCTATTTGCCTTCTCTTTACATTAGCTCTCATTACATTCACTCTTGCTTCTAAAATGCATCATTAGTTTGGTTTCTATGACACTGCAATCTATTGATCTGTCTTCCTCTCTGGTTACTCCTCTTCATACTCCTCTTCATACTCTCTATATCCTTAGATATCTGTTGCCCCATCCCCTTGGTCTCCTCACTCTACACAAGCCTGCCCAGACCCATGACTTTAGTACCCACAAGCTATATAGGTGAGAGGTTTCAAAAGTTCATGGAAAAATGGAATTCGAAGATAATGGAATTTTTCCATGAACTTTTTGAAGTCCCATTAGCCAACAATTTTCTAGTCTCCTTATATTCTCTCTTGTGTCAATAAACAATCAAATCAGATGCAGAAGTTAGCAACCTGAGAGTTAGCTAGTCCTCATCCCTGTACATAGGAAGGAAAAGAGGGAAAGAGCATAGGGTTAGGGTGAAAATAAATTGTTTTCCTCTCTGGCCACACATTAGGATCACCTAGAATATTAAAACAAAACAAAACAACAAGGTCTCCTTGGGCCTATCCTTTACAGAATTTGATTCATATGATGTGTGGAAGAACTCAGACATGGAATTTTTTTTAGGTCCTCAGACAATTCCACTCTGTAGTATAGCTTGAAAACTACTGAATTAGCCAATTTGGGTTTGAACTCCAAGGCTGTGGTTTTCAAAATTCATTGTTGGTCGTATTCACCTGAAGGGCTTATTAAAGCCGTTCCTGCACCCAAAATTCAAGTTTCTAATTCAGCAGGCCTGGGGTGGGGATTCTAGCATTAGCATTTCTCAGGAAATGCTGGTGCTGCAGGTTTAGGGTCTATCCTTTCAGAACTAATGGTTTAGAAAAAGTTAGCTTATTTGTTTCTTTATTCTGGTTAATTCATCTTCTTTTTATGTATTCAATCAGTCACATCATTGGTTGTCTCCTAAATGGTGCTTCCAAAATACCACTTGAGGATTTCTATGGCTGCAGTTAATACATTGTTCTACTACTACTTTTGTGGTATCTATGTATCACAACCAGTTATTTTTCTCTACAGAACTATATTATTCTTCATGTCCCCAAGGCCTATGAGATGATCTTCTAAAATTCTTCCATCCCCCACCTTTTTTTTTTTTTTT
>NW_006408613.1:4493327-4499108 GCF_000296735.1 Chrysochloris asiatica | reverse complement strand
ATAACAGTCTCGTATTTTAAATCCTTCAATGGCTCACTATTGCATACGGTAGTGGTATTGTTCAGAACAAAAGTATAGAAGCCTGCTACAAGAAATACAATCAAATGTAATTGCTTTCAGTGGACATGGACCATCACCAGCAATGGACCTCCTCTCTAAATTTAGGGCTAGTTTCTGAGGAACCTCCTCTGAACATAGACTAAAAATCAGTGACTTCACAAGATAAAACCCAAGGTCCTCTGTATTAAGTGAAAGGTTTCTTCTGAACAGACAGGTGCCCATCTGGGCCAGCCTCCCTTCCATCACTCAGATATAACCTCTATGTTCAGGCAAAGAAAAATATTTGCAGCTTCTCAGGGAATTTGCTTTCATCATCTTTACACAAATTGCTCCTACTTTCTAAAATATTCTCCATTTCTCTGAGTGAAAACCTACTAATCCTAGGTAAGAGTAGTTTCAGATGTATGAAACGAGTAGCCAACATTTGAATTTATGCTCCGCTCTTGCCAGTTTGTTTTTAACAATTTTTGAATAAAGGG
Organism: Chrysochloris asiatica; assembly: GCF_000296735.1. Lineage (NCBI taxonomy): Eukaryota > Metazoa > Chordata > Mammalia > Afrosoricida > Chrysochloridae > Chrysochloris > Chrysochloris asiatica. The sequence continues at coordinate 4,498,569 of NW_006408613.1, read as the reverse complement.
CACATCAAATTACATAACCAGTTCTAATCCTAGATTTCAGTTAGAATTTATCACTCTGTTGGCCCTGGCCGTATTGTTTGCAATATTCAAAGTTTCTACAGCACCCTGTGTCTGGTCCCAGATAGCCTGTGAGTTGAGAATAAGATCTTTGTTGTGCTGTTTTGTTAAGTTTCTTGTTTGCACAATATCCTCTAATTAGTAAATACATGTTATATTTCTGTTGTGGAACAAATATTAATTTAGCCCTGTGATAGTGACATGTCTCCTATTTTCTCTGAGCCTGGATTTTTGGAAAATAAGAAAATTTGTGTGGCAAGATCTCTACATCTCCTTTCACCTTAAAATCATGTGATACTCAAGGGTTCTTGAAAGTAAGCAGATTTGGACTGGTATATGATAGTGCTTAAGAATCCTAGGGAGTCCTGGTGTGATGCTGTGAGCTAATGCATCAGACTGTAAAGTCACATTTAAACTGCAAGATTGGTGGTTCAAGCTGACTAGCTGCTCCTTGGAAACCCTACACAGGGTTGCTGTGGGTTGGAATTGACTTGACAGCACTTAACAACAAGAGATCCTAGATTTGTTCTGTTAGCTTATGCTCATTGTTTGAGATCTGTGTTTATCCTTCTCTTAAAGAATGATAAGAATTTAAGTCTTACAATAAAATAATATATATACAATTCATAAAGTCACCATGCTACTATTAGTCTGCTTTTAGTATTTTCAACTTTTGGAAATTTATTCTATTTTTCCCTTTTATCAAGGGTGGGGTCCCTTTTCTTTCTTTTTCTTTCCCCTTTCTTGGTCTTTTCTCCCCTTATTTTTTTTGTCAGGAAAACAGTATATTATAGAAAATCAAAAGCAGAAATCACAGGTTTTAATTTTAGCTTAGTGGTTACGAATCAGGCTGAGAACCTTAAGGCCAGCAGTTCGAAACTACCAGCTGTTCTATGGGAGAAAGATGAGGGTTTCTGCTCCCGTAAAGATTTACAGCGTCCAAAACCCTGTACAGGGTCGCTATGAGCTGGTTCTGACTCCACAGCACATAATCACCATCACCATAGTAGTTAAACTGAAATGAACTGTGAAATCCACAAACAAATCAATAACTTCACCTGCCAGAAATTCAGAATAATTATCCTTCTCCTAAATGTTAAACTACTTTTAGAACCCAGCACAGAAAAATGCATTATTTGGGAAAGAAAAGGAAGTACCATAAATCTATACAAATATAGGTGACTGTATCTTTCATTGACATTTGGCAATTTAGCAGTTACAACATGTTTTATCATCTGTTTTTAACTAACACCTTGACAAAACAGCAGGGGTGAGTATTATTTCTGCCATGCTGCTTGAATAGAAGAGCACTGAGATTTAGAAACTTAAATGGCTTATACAGTGCTGTCCAGGTTTTAAGTGCCATATTATAGTCCAAGCCCATCCTCATCTTTTAATTGTACCAATGATTGCATCAGAGTAAAATTACTTTGTGAACATTTAAACTCTAGATACACTTTTTCTTACAAAAGTTGCTTCAAAATGTACCTTGTGTTTTCCATTCTACTCAATCCAAGCCCAGATGCATGCCACACATACAGTCTCTCCAAATGTGCGGCCTGTCAGGCCCCAACATTGTTTCAACAACCAGTTGCATATTGGAAGCGTTTTTTTCGGCAGCTACTGCCACCATCCACCCCAGCAGGGTGGAAATGCATCGTGATTTTACATCTAGGGAGCTGTGCCAATATCTCAACTGTGGTTTCTCCTGCACCACAGTAATCACATTATGAATTTCATTTTTTTTTTTCAAGACAGAGAAAGCTTTAATTTTTTCTATGTAGATGTATTAACAGTGGTACTAAAAATACATAGAAAGGAGACTAATATTTGGTTCTCAACATATGATTTTTGTCTGAGCCTTTAAATATTACAGCATATAAATGATTTAGATCAGTTGGAAATAATATTTTGACTTCAATGAATTCATACTTTTGGGAACATTATGTTAGCCTGAAATCACTTTCATATGCAACCATAATTTCAATATTTTTGTATTACTTTATGACAAAAATAACGTATTGCTTTTGGAGAAATGTTTTAAAGAAATGTTGTTACTCTTTCTCTGTGAACAGAAACATGTATAGGCTAACAAATACTATTGCTGACTCCTGGATATTATTTATTTTAACTATAATTTATTCTATTAAATAACAACAACTATTAGAGTGCTCCTTGCTAGGTAATTTTGTATCTTATTTAACTACAAAACAGCATGAGATAAGAATTATTCTAAGTTTATAAATCTAACAACTGAGACTCAGTTAATTGATTTACCTATGGCATAGTGGTTACGAATCAAGCTGCGAACCGCAAGGTCAGCAGTTCGAAACTACCAGCTGTTCCGTGGGAGAATGATGAGGTTTTCTGCTCCTGTAAAGATTTACAGCCTCGGAAACCTTATACAGGGTTGCTATGAGTCGGAATTGACTCCACGGCACATAAAAAAACAACAACAACAACCTTTTAGGGATCTGAACCTTGTCTTTTAAAAACATTTAATACTAAGATGCTATTATTGATGGTATGGAAGAGAAGAGAAAAAAACTCAAGAAGTCATTTACAGCATCTATAAATGTATACTATGTTGTTGTTAAGTGCCCTCAAGTCAGTTCCGACCCATAGCGACCCTGTATAGGGTTTCTGAAGAGCAGCTGGTAAGCTTGAACCACCGACCTTGTAGTTCAAATGGCTTTGCAGTCTGGCGTATTAACCCACAGCGCCACACCAGGACTCCAAAGTATCCTATACAGTGCTGGAATTCATGAACTATTTGCCCAGTGCTTGACTGAACATTTTTTACTCTAAAGGTACATGAAATAGAAACAGAAACAAAAATTACTATAAAAATACCAGGCAAAATAATTTAAAATACTTATATCTTGTACTCTGTACTTTTGAAAATGACAGTTCTTTTCTCTTATTGTGAAGTGTCTCATATGACCAGATAGTCACTGTCTTTAGGGGGCAGGCTCCTCAATGGAGTTGGAGAGGCTACCAAACAAATAAAAGATCAAAAACTGATTTGTTGTCCAACACCAAGAGCCTAAGACTTTTAGTCTAGGAACCTAGTTCTATTTGCAACTTTGTACAAACCTGTGTGACTTCGGGATCCTTAATAAGAATTTAATCTCCTCAGACTTCAGTGTCCCTTAGAATTATTACTGAGTCTAGATTATACCCATCTACATTTTAATGAGTTCACTGTTACTCTGACCATGTCAACCCAAGGGCTACAATTTAAAATAGTTGTCTGTATTTAAAGCCTAACTTCTAAATGCTACCAAAATAGTCTTTAAATAGGTTTTGGAAATATCTTAAAATGTTGTTTCATAAGAAATCTGCAAAATAGTTTACAGTTCCGGTTGTTGTTGCTAAGTGCCATTGAATTGACAAGCAGTTTCCAAGGGGTGGCGTGGGGTATGAACCCGCAACCTTACTGTTGGCAGTCTAGTGCTTTTCCTACAGAGCTGCTCTAGGACTCTTAATAAATTGGTAAACATTTTTAAATTTTTAAAAATATTGTAAACAAGTATTTTTAGAAGTCTATGATTACTAAATTTGTGGAGATTTACAACAATCATTTTGACATGTCTTCCAAGGCCTCAGAGATGAAATTGCATCCTTATTCTAATGGAATATGATTTCTTCTACTATTACTTTTGTATGAGGAAATCAATTTTGCAAGGTGTTTGGTTATGTCTAAGAAGTATCTGTAATTATTTCCCCTAAGTACACACGTATGCATTATTTTTTTTTTTAAAGTTTTTGTTAGCAGTTTAAAAATGAATGGTAATTCTCATAGCCACCTGGTTAGAAAATGGCTATTTGAATGTTCTAGTTAATCTTGCTTTCTAACTAAGTTTGAGAAGCAATTTTCTTATAGAACATTGCTACTTGAGTTCTCTAAATGCTAGAGTATTTCTTTGACTTCCAGCAGTGGAAGCAAATTAGGAATATTTTTGAATGACATCTTTTTCAAACTATATTGTCACTTAAAATAACTTACCTCAATGGTAAGAGTCTCAGTACTGATTATGAAAACTTGTCCTCCAGAAGCCGCCCATAATGTATCTTCCATTAGTAGTAGACTTCTAACTGGCAAGACACCTAATTTTATTATTTTTTGAGGCTCCGAATTCCAGGATCCATCTTAAAAAGAAAACATATATATATTTTATTACATTCAAGTTCAATCATCCATGCTAATGAGGAATAAATGCACAGTACTACAGATCACATTTTGATACTTACACTTCATTATGGTTGTGTTTTCTAAGAATTAACATCATTTCAACTAAGCAAATTAATACAGTGATTGTTGTTGTTAAGTGAGATCGAGTCAGTTCTGACTCATAGTGACCCTGTATACAGTAGAGTTTCCAAGGAGCAGTTTCGTAGATTTAAAATGCTGACCTTGTTAGAAGTCTAGTGCCACAACAGGATTCAAAGACAGTGATTATGCACAGAAAATTATACTCAGAATTCCTAAAAGGGGTTCTACAACTTGCCCAGTGAAATAGGCCTCTTGCAGAGTCTTTGCAGTATATAGGACCTTGGGTGGAATCCTGAGCCCTATAGGACCTTAGGTGGAATCCTGAGTTCCATCCAGAACCTTCTGAGTGGGACATTCCCACTTAGAAAGGACAAGCAGACCAGCCTGGAACAGCTAGAGTGAAAGAAGATACATTTTCAAAGAAAGATTATCAGGAAAACCCCAAAACAAAAATGGCAGTATGACTAGCTACTACAAGAATAAGCAAGCTTTGCAGAGTATACCCTTTGATTGGTTGATGATGCATGGAGGGGATTGTAACCATGGCAATGAAATGATATACGATAGGATGAATGTAAAGCTAATGTTCTCCAATGTAAACGATCACATATTTCACAAAATAAATTAAAAAAGAAAAAAGCAAGCTGTTCGCCAGGAAGCCATCAAGGCAAACAATCAAGTTCCTTCAGGACAAATACCCCTCGAAGACTGAAACTCAAAGGGAACACATAAGCAGGCACGTAAGCTTGCTGATGACCACAGTGGCATACTGGTGAGTGGAAGAGGGGAAAGACAGCAATGAAGAAATGGGACTGAATACAACCATGTTCCACAGACTCCCATTGACCTGGTGATGAGAGAGAGAAGAGGAAGGTCTGGTTGGTTCAAAGTGTGGTGAGACCTAGGGAC
>NW_006408613.1:4483055-4492977 GCF_000296735.1 Chrysochloris asiatica | reverse complement strand
CAACTTAGACATTGGCTACCTAAAATGAGGGGGTGATAAAGGTTTGAAGTGACTGGATTACAAGGTTTCAAGAGGGAGTTTAGTTTAAGAGTGTGTGGGGGAAGAAAGTGTCCCCACTGAATAGTTGTCATCTTGTCTAGATGAGTCTAGTAGAAAAAGAGAGGGATAAGATCCTTATGATTCAATAGTGAGTAACTGTTATCATGACTAATTGCGACTGTCACAAAGGTATAGGTAGAAGTTTTGTAACAAAAACAGGGGAGTAGTTAATCTTACAGTCCAGAAACAGAGGACCCTAGGGCCATCAAGGTAGAAGAGCACAAGCAGAATGCAAGACCTTATCCAGAGAAGCAGCAACAGCAGAAATGGAGGCAGATATGGGGACATGGAGAGAGGGAGCAACTGAGGACTCTAGATTTATGGAAAGAGAAGGACTAAGAGCTGGAGGTCAGGAGGCAGACTTACAGAATGTGTCCTTTGGTGGTGTAAATTATTATATATGCCTGAGTGTTTGAAAAAAAAAAGAAAGGATATCAAGTGAATAGAGAGAAATACTGTTAACTGATGGTGAATGGAGGGGAATAGAATCATTGTAATGAAAAAAGGTGTATGATTTGTTGAATGTAAAACTGATGATCTGCTCTGTACACTTTCACTTAATTCATAAGAAAAATTTTTAAAAATTATACTCAGTAGGTATGATATTTGATTCTAGTTCAATCACTATTTAATATGTATAAGCTTCAGTTTTCTTATGGTGATAAAAATGTGAATAATTCTACCACCAGCCTCAACGGTTATTTTGAGAATTGTAAATAAGACAATGCAGGTAAAAAGCTTAGCATGGTGCCTAGCATACAAGTGCTCAATATACACTATTATTTTCTATAATAATATATGATTCAGTCTTCATTATAAAAACTGGATCCAAAGTGTTTGGGCAGCATTTGCATTTCCCCATTTTTTACTTCTATTTTAATATATCCCTTGATATTTACTATATGACAAAAAGACACCATTAAATTCATGGAACATATATATGTTAAAAAATCAAAATCAAGGTAAACAGAATTTCACTCTTTTGATTAACCTGATCTTTCCTCTATACCACTATGTTGCTGTTAGATGCTAGCAGATTCCAATTCATAGCGACTCTAAGTGTGCAGAGAAGAGCTCCACTAAGATTTCAAGGCTGTGACCTTTAGGAAGTGGATCAACCAGGACTGTCTTCTGAGGCATCTCTGAGTGGGCTCAAACCACCAACCTTTAAGTCAGCAGTTGAAAACAGCCAATTTCACTACCCAGTGATTCCTGTTGTAGCACTGTTATTTTTTTTAAGGTGCTAATGAACCAGTTCTGACTCACAGGGACCCTAGGCACAATCAAATGCAATTCTGCCTATTATTACATTAAAGCCTATTGTTACTGCCACTGTGCCAGCCCATCTCATTGAGGGTCTCTTCTTTTTTGCTGGTCCTCTACTTTGCCAGGCATGATGTCTTTGTCCAGTGACTGGTCCATCCTGGCAATAACCTCACTTTTAAGGAGCTGTATTTCTTCAAAGACAGACTTGTTTGTTTGTTTTTGGCAATCTATGGCACTTTCAATATTATTTGTCAATATCATAATTCCAATGCATCAACTCTTCTACTGTTTTCGTTATTCATTCTCCATCTCTCACATGCACATGAAGCGATTGAAAATACCATGGCTTGGGTCATATCTTAGTCCTCAAAGTGACCTCTTTAAAGAGGTATTTTTGCAGCAAATTTGCCTAGTGCAATACATTGTTTGATTTCTTGCCTACTACTTCCATGAACATTGATTGTGAATCCAAACAAAATTAAGTCTTTGACAGCTTCAATCATTTCTCCATTTATTATGATGTTATTTGTTGGTCAATTGTGAAGTTTTGAGTTTTATTTGCATACAAGTGCAATCCATACTGAATGCTATAGTCTTTTGTCTTCATCAGTTAAGTATTTAAGTCCATTTCACCTCCAGCAATCAAGGTTGTTTCATCTGAATATTGCAGATTTTTATTCTGATGCTTCCAATCCTGATGGAAGACAACTATCTGGCTGACTGATTGGAAGAGATCTGTATTTGTGCCAGTTCCAAAGAGAGGTGACCCAACAGAATGTGGAAATCATCAGACAATATCTTTGATATCCTATGTGAGTAAAGTTTTACTAAAAGTAATACAGAAATGGCTACAAGCATACATTGACAGAGAACTTCCAGAAGTTCAAGCCAGATTCAGAAGAGGATGTGGAATGAAGGATATCATTGCCGATGTCCAATGGATCTTGGCTGATAGCAGAGAAAATTAGAGAGATGCTTATCTGGGCTTTATTGATTATGCAAAGGCTTTAGATTATGTGGATCACAAAAGCTATGGACAACATTGTGAAGTACAAGTATTCCAGAACATTTAATTGTGCTCATGAGGAATCTGTACATTGACCAATAGGCAGTTCTTCAAACAGAACGTGGGAACACTGAATGGCTTAAACTTAAGAAAGGTGTACAACAGGGTTGTATTCTTTCACCATACTTATTCAACCTGCATGCTGAGCAAATAATCTGATAAACTGAGTTATATGAAGAAAAATGTAGCATCATGATTGGAAGAAGACTCATTAACAACCTGCGATATGAAGATGATATAACCTTGCTTGCTGAAAGTGAAAAGGACTTATATCATGAAAACATTAAATCGAAGAGCACAGTCTTCAGTATGGATTGCAGCTTAATATAAAGAAAACAAAAATCCTCACCACTGGATCAATAAACAACATTCTTATTAACAGAGAAAAGAATGAAGTTGTCAAGGACTTCATTCTTCTTGGATCAACTATCAACACTCATGGAAGCAGCAGTCAAGAAATCATTGCTTTAGGCAAATCTGCTGCACAAGACCTTTCTAAAGTGTTGAAGAGCAAAGATGTCAGCTTGAGGACTAAGGTGCACCTGACCCAAGCCATGGTATTTTCAATAACCTCATGTCCTTGTGAAAGTTGTACAGTGAATAAGGAAGACCATAGAAGAATTGATGCTTTTGAGTTATGGTGTTGGAGGAGAATATTGAAAGTGCCATGGGCTGCCAAAAGAACCAACAGATTTGTGTTGGAAACAGTACAGCCAGAGTGCTCTTTGGAGGCCAGGATGGCCAAACTTCGTCTCTCATACTTCAGACATATTGTCAGGAAGGACTAGTCACTGGAGAAAGATATCCTGTTTAGTAAGGTGGAGGGTAGAGAAAAAGAGCAAGTGAGATGGATTGGCAAACTGGCAGCATCAATGGGCTTAAACACGGCAATGATTGTGAGATTGGCCCAGGATCGGGCAGTGTTTTGTTCTCTTATACATAGGGTCACTATGAGTCGGCACCAACTTGATGGCACCTAACAACAACAACAACAAATACTGAAAGTCATATTTTGGTTCTGTGGACTTGTTTTAATTTCTTCAGTTTTAGACTGAACATGCATATAAGCAACTGATGGTCTGTTTCATGGTGGGCCCCAGGCTTGTTTTGACTGATGATATTGAGCTTCTCTATAGTGTCTTCCCATAGATATAATCAATTTGATTTTTGTGTATTACATCTGGAGAGGTCCATGTTTATAGTCATCTTTTATGTTTTTAACAAATAATTGGTCTTGCAGTAGTCTTTAATATGATCTGCATAATTTCTTTCATCAAGGCCATATGTTCCAACTACTAACCCTTCCTTTTGTTTGCAACTTTCATATTTTAATAACCAGTAGTAATCAATGAATCTTGGTAGCATTATGTTTGATTAATTTCAGACTATAGAAGTTGGAAGAATATTTGATATCATCGTCATGGCTTTACTGATTAGTGTATAAATTTGAATAGCTCATCTTTCCTGTTAAGTGCAGTTGAGTTGGTTCCTACTCCTGGTGATCCTGTATGGGATTTCCAAGGAACAAGTAGTGGATTTGAACCAGTGATCTTTTGGTTAACAGTCTTGTGTTTATCCTACACATCACTTCCTTGTAGACATATGATTATTATTCTATCACAGACAGCATTGTACTTCAAGATAAATCTTGGAATGCTCTTTTTATTTTTGATGAATGTGAGACCATTCCTTTTCCATGTCATTCCTGTCATAATAATTCATGACTTCTGATTCAAAATCACCAATAGTAGTCCGCTTCACTTCACTAATGCATACAATATTAATCTTTGTGTGTTCCATTTTTGACAACTTTCAATTTTCCAACACTCATATTTCGTACATTCCATGTTCTAATTATGAATGCATGTTTTCAGCTGTTTCTCATGATTTTGAGTAGCATCCCATCAGCAAACAAGGTCCTGAAAGCTTTGCTCCATCCATGTCATTATGGTCAACTTTACTTTGAGGAGACAACTCTTCTCCAGTCATATTTTGAGTGTTTTCCAACCTGAGGGTCTCATCCTCTGGCACTAAATCTGACAATGTTCTGCTATTCAAACGGCTTTCAATGGCTAGCCATTCAGAAGTGGTCTGCCACTTCTTCTTCCTAGTCTGTCTTAGTCTGGAAGCTCCACTGAAGCCTGTCCACCATGGGTGTCCCTGATGGTATTTCAAATACCGGTGGCATAGCTTCCAGCATCATAGCAACACACAACCCATTACGGTATGACAAACTGGCAGATGAGTGGTGGTCTTGTAGCATAGAAATGATAAAATATTTGGGTTTGACAATATTTTTAAAGAGCTACTGATGAGGTTTATCAGACTTCATATAAGGTATGAGTCAATAGACAGGTTAGGTCTCAATTAAGAAATAAAGTAAGCTTTAACAAACATTTCAAAAGTAACTGATATAGTTATTCTACGTATAATTAAAATAAATTCTTCAGTTTTCAACCTAAACATCAATTAGGCCACAATGCTAAATTATTAATCTACCAATGTCTTTCACTGTCTAATTAATTAAAATTGCTTGGCTAATGGAAAAGAATAAGATTTACATTTGTTTCTTACCATTTGCTTTGCATTTAGAGCACTGACCCTTTTAATATAAACCCTAGTTATAAATAACTGTTTGAAGCCTTAAAAGGCAAGTATGCAAATTTTAAATTGAGTAGCATATTCCAAAATTACAATTCTACTTTAATTGAGGTGTTTTGGGGTTTTAATTAGGCTAAAGAATAATGTAGGATAATTATTAGCCACAAAAGACACTGACCTGCCTTCCATTTACAATATCATCTTTGGAACCTGTGTATCATTACACAGCTAGCACACACACACACCAGCTTATTTGGTATTTGCAACAACTCTTGGAAGCATTATAATCTCCATCTGATGGTGGGAATAGAGGGAGAGAGTAGAAATATGAATTGCTCCAAAGTTCACAATGTTTCTAAGTGCATGGCGTGGCATGAAAATCCAGACTGTCTGAATCCTTGTTCATGACTCCATCTACTGCCTCCAGTTTCAATGTCCTCAGATTGCTGTCTAGTATTGCTTTGTCAGCACTGCAATGCTGATTCCTTTGAAGCAAGTACTCAAGATAAAAATTTTATTTTGGTTAAGAATTAACTCCTAACAATTGAACTTTGTTTTCTGAGGACCTAAACTCTTCTTTCTACAGATACTGTATGCGTATGCTCTCATCTCAGAATCTTCTACAAAGAGGAAAAGAGTGAACATTAGACATTAAAACATTACTGCGAATTTGAGCCAACAGATTGCTTTTCTTAGGATAATTTCTACCTGGGAATTTTCACTCTAACCCAGAGTTCACAACAAGGTTGCCCGCACCATATCTACGCTTAGTTGCAGTTGGTTTGGATTATCAGTGCAATTAAATTGAAGCAACATGAAACAATCTAGAGCTTTTCTACAGAATTTCTATTTTCTTACTTCCCTTTAAAAAGTCAGATTGAGCAATATAGAGGGGCTGAGAAACAGCTTCTCTTTTTAGAAGGGTGTGTCGCCTCCATTTGGCCACATCCTCCTACCACTATTGACAATATACTGCTGATAATCGATCCATATTTCACTGTTTTACCAGACAATCTTGTCCACGAAAGCTCACTTAGGAAGAAACTGAAAACTACATTCACCAGTACCTTCTAGGTCCACAAAAATTAAACCACAATTACAGATTATACAAAAATGGACTAAATTACAAACTCCATAACACAGTTTATGTGATAACAAAGCTAATTAGGAATGATGATTTTTTTACCTTAAATTCATCCAATATAGGATTACTATAAAAGTAATAAAATAAGTTATGTGGTCAAGAAGGATATTCAAAAAACAATCACATTCTAAACTCAAGAAAAGGAAAGGTATTATAAATATAAAACCAGAAATTCAAAAAAAGTGCAACAGAAAACAGAAAAATTCAAGATTATATGGAAATTCCTATAGATACACATTCCTCTCAGAAGGTTGTTGTTGTTAAGTGCTATCAAGTCTGTTCTGACTCATAGCAACCCTGTATAGGGTTTCCAAGGAGCAGCTGGTGGGTTTGAACTGTCAACCTTTAGGTTTGCAGTCTAGTGTAGAATCGCAGTCCAGTGCTGAATCCTTAGAAATCCAGTCCAGTGCCAGGAGTCTTAAGAAGGTTAGTCAAGGATAAAAGGCGAGGAAAAAGCCACTGGGGGGAAAAAACAACACTGAAAACATGAGAATATATTAATGACTGTAACTGCATATATGTCATAGAGTTCTTTTTACAGAGGAAGTATGTTCTAGTGGAGTAATACTGGAAACTCCAATGGTATAAATAATATTGATCTAAATTAAGAAAAAGGAATCAAGAAGAATGAAAAAAAAATCCATAACACATAGGTGAGGGTAATAAATATCCAAAACCAGCTTAGAAATATGCTTGACCAGGCAGAATGATAGTAATATCAAATTAATAATTTCTATGAAATTTATCCCTATCATAGCACCAGAATAAACAACTTTAGCTAGCAAAATGGTGATACTAAAAAAGAAAACAGAACAATTTCAATGATATTCATAGAAATCTAAATAAATCTATAATAAATTAAATCCAGTAGAATAGAAAACAATGTATTCTTCAGTCACAGTAATGATGCTATAATGTAATTTTGTTCCTTTGCTTTAAAACCCAGTAACTCTCCACTGCCATTAAGATAAACACCATCATCACTGGTCCCTGTTTGGCTCCAGCACGCTAGACTCCTAGAGAGAAGATCCCTCTTTAATTTTCTGGGAACGCACACAATTGCTCTTGCTGCAGTACTTTTACTCATATTGTCCAGAACTCTCTTCTACCAAGTCCTCCTAGTTAACTTACACTTATCCTTCAGAAAATCTTTTTGACTCCAAGCCCATAAGTGCTCTTCCCAAGTGCCTTTTTAGCACCCTTAATCTCCCTCATTATAAAATCCATAAAGAGTCCTGTTGTGGTTCGGTTGGTTAATGCATTGAACTGCAAAGTAGGTTTGATATCTAAGGTCAGCAGTTCAAGCTCACCAGCCACTCCTTGGAAACCCTATATAGGGTTTGCTATGGGTTGGAACCAACTCAATGGCAAATAACAATAACAACAACAGTATCATTAAAGGGTCCTGATGTGGCGCTGTAGGACAAGCAATGGACTGCAAGGTTGGTTTGAACTGCTAGGTTGACAATTCAAACCCACCAGCTACTCTTTGGAAACCCTATAAAGACTCATTGAGTCAGAACCAACTCCATGGCACTTAACAACAACACCAGTATCTATAAAAGAAGGTCTGGTAATGTAACATGTTACAGGTTGAACTTCTAACTATGAAGTCATTAGTTTGAATCCACCAGCTAGCTGCTCCATTGGGAAAAGACGAAACGTTCTGCTCCTGTAGAGATTTATAGCCTCAGAAACCTATACAAGGTCAGAGTCCACTGGATGACACACAGCTTTGTTGTTGTTGTTGTTATGTGCCGTGGAGTCGGTTCCAACTCATAGCGACCCTGTACAGGGTTTCCGAGGCTGTAAATCTTTACAGGAGCAGAAAGCCTCATCTTTCTCCCGCGGAACAGCTGGTAGTTTCGAACTGCTGACTTTGCGGTTCACAGTCCGATTCGTAACCACTATGCTACCAGAGCTCCTCAGCACAGTATTCATAAAATTATACTTCAGTTGCCTATTTACTTGTAAATTGTTACTGATTATGAGAGGTAATACTCTTTCACATTTGTGGACAAAGTTAATTAGTTCAGGGTCACTTAATTCAAATTTGGTCAGCCAGATTCTCCTCAGATTGTAACTAAAACAGGGCACTGAATCCAGGAGTTCACACGTAACTGGAGTTGGAAGGCCATCTTCCATCATGTGCATATGGAATCAGAAAGAAGGCAGGTATGTAAAGAAACGGCAATGAATAAAGCTGAAACCACACAGGACTGGAGATACAGAGTAACACTTGCTCCTCATGGAGGTGTTGTGGTCATTCTAGTCTTGAACTTGCATGTGCATTATTTGTTTGATAAATGTGTAATTTTACTTAGAAAGCTTGAAATATGATGTTTTTTCCTCCCTGGATAGCCAAATGATACCTAACAAAACAGAAAAAAGGGGCTTGGTGTGATGTTGCTGCATAAGCATTAGATTGTCAACCACAAGGTCGGCAGTTCAAACTCTCTAGTTAATCTCATACACAGGGTTGCTGTGAGTTGGAACCAACTTAACAGCACTTAACAGCAACTTAACAACAACAAAAACAAACAACCAGAAAACCATTAAACTAAATTGATAGGAATTTGGACCAAGAAGAGAATATTTAAGATATTACAATTTTTTATTTTTTAAAAGCTAGTACTCTGGTGATGGATTATATATATAAGAATTGATGAGAAAGAAGGACCATGAGAAGCTCAAATGTTAAATGTTTCTGCTTAGTAAGATGCATTTTAGATGTATATATAAACAAAAAGATGGGAGAAAAAAGATGGAGTGTGAGGTCTGCAGAGATTATAGAATGTTGTTGAGTTAGTTTTAACTCATAACAACCCTATGTACAACAGAGAGAAACACTGTGCCATCCTCACAGTTGTTGCTAAGCTTAAGTCCACTGTTATAGTCATTTTGTCCATCTGTCTCATTGGGGGTCCTTCTCTTTTTCACTGACTCTTTACCAAGCCTTTCTCTAGGGACGGTTCTCTCTTAATAACATGTCCAAAATACGTGAGAAACAGACTTGCCATTCTCATTTCCGAGGAGCATTCTTGATCTTCCAAGACAGATGTATTTATTCTTCTGCCAGTCCAAGGTATATTTAATATTCTTCATCAACACCATAACTCAAATGTATCAATTCTTCTCTGACCTTCCTTATTCAATACCCTGCTTTCACATGCATATGAGGAGATTCAAAACATCATGGCTTGGGCCAAGCTTGCGTTAGGCTTCAAAGTGACATCTTTGCTTTTTAACACTTTTTTTCCACTGTAATATGTCATTTGATTTCTTGATGGCTGCTTCAATGGGCTTTGACTGTGGATACAGTAAAATGAAATCTTTGAAAATTTCAATTTTTTTTCTCCATTTATTATGATTTTGTTTATTGACCAATTTGGGAGGTTTTTTGTTTTTTTTCTTTTAAGATTGAGACATAATATTGAAGACTGAAGTTTTGATTTTTATCAAAGTGCTTCAAGCAAGTAAGGTTGTTTCATCCACATAGAGCAGATTGTTAATGAGCCCTCCTCCAATCCTTGCGCCTCATTCTTTATCTGCAACAATGAGTGAGAAATTATTCACACTTCAATTATACTAAAACACTTGTCCACGTCTATTGCTGATGACAGTATTGAGTGTGCACGTGAAATGATTCTACTGAATGGACAAGTGACAGTGGATTATGTGGCAAATCATCCATGGCTCTGCCTATGAAATAATCTATGACAGACTTGGGTTTTTTTTTTTTTTTT
>NW_006408613.1:4454250-4462252 GCF_000296735.1 Chrysochloris asiatica | reverse complement strand
GGATAAAACATAGACATTCCATAGAACTATACTTGGTTCATAAATAGAAGGTAAGTCAACTTGCCTAAGGAAAGTTGTAGACATAATCTAGGTACTATCATTAGAAACCCACTGCCATTGAGTAGATTTCAACTCAGTGACCCTGTAGGTCAGAGTAGAACCAACCCATAGATTTCCCAAGGCTTTAATCTTTATGGAATCAGACTGGCCTCATCTTTCTCCCACAGAGTGGCTGGTAGGTTTGAACCACCAGCCTTTTCAGTTAGCAGCTAAGCGCTTAACCACTTGCCACCAGGGCTCCTTTCAATCACTAAAGTCCATTCAATTTTGGTTAACTAAGCAGCAAAAAGGAATCCAGAAATTAAAGAAGCTAGAGAAGATGGGTTTAATTGTAAAAGTAAGATGTCTGATGAAGGTCAGAAGAGGTGGAAGGCTTTCTTTGGCAAAGAGAAAGTAATTTTCTTGGGCTGGTGTAGGCTGGTGAAAGCAGTAATATACTGAGGTAAACAGAAGACTGTATGAGGGATCCAGGTGTAGGCTGGTGAAAGCAGTAATATACTGAGGTAAACAGAAGACTGTATGAGGGATCCAATTAAAAAAAAAAAAGACTGTAGTCTTCTCCAGAAATAGCAAAGCTTACTGGCCTTGAGAAAAGGTAGGGAGAGTAGGAAGAGAGCAGACTTAGGGAGATGTGCATTCCAATAATTATCACCTAGAATATGGTAAGAAGTTAGCCAGGAGCTTGGCTTTTGAAAAACTTCATTATGTTTTCAACATATAGCATCTTATTTTCATATCATCTTTTTGGGAATGAGAAAGTTCTATGCTAAGGCTTAAGGGGAAGTAAGGCTAAAAATGTGAAGCACCTTACAGACTAAAATCCAGCAGAAAAACAACAATAAAATCAATGTCAATATGTAGACGCTCCAAAATAATACTAATGAATTACCTTCTGCTTTTGTGTAGATGGCAACAGTCCCGTTGACAAGACCAGCATATAGATTTTGAGATGCACAGGCTAAGCTCATGACTGTAGATTTCTCAGGAGTGAAAAAATGTTGAAGTCTCACTTTCTTTGAACCTTGACTGCTTTTATAAATGGAAATGCTTTAAGACAAAAAATATAAACTAATAAATATATTTGTAAAATGAAAAGAAAATTAAGTTTATCTATTTCATCTTCATTTTGCCTGACATTTTAGAAAATGATTTTTAAAAAAATTAGTTCTTCCTATTTACTTTGGAACGTCACATCAGAAAAATCATTTTAATTTTCCTTTAAATTGTATTGATGTTTATCATGAGTATAAAATAGAATATGGTTCTGTTTCATTCTGAAACATATGTACTTTTTAAAGCACTATTAGAAATATATATTTCAGCAGCAAATAATACTGTAGACCTAAAATTTTTCCACTTTCAAGAATTACCATTTCTGCTTGGCAATTTCCTAAAATAATTGCCTGATTAATTATTCCAAAGTACATTGGTCCTAAAAATTTCCACATGTATCCCATATTCCTATTTTGTTGTTGTTGTTGTGTGCCGTGGAGTCGGTTCCCATATTTATATACGTATTATTTAAGTTACTTTTCATCCTAGGGTCCTCATTGTTTTACTTCTAATGAAACACAACTAATGACAATTACTTGTAACACAGTGAAATGCAACATTACCTTCCTTCTTCCGTCCCTAAACAAATAGCTGGAACATCTGAAGCTCTCACAATGCCAGTTTCAGAATCAGAAGCTGTGTTAGGCTTTTTATGCTTCTCTTCCACTGGGATGTAGACCATACAAAGGATGCGAGATTCCACATTGAAGCATTCAATAACTTTGGGGTTCGAATTTTGAAATGAGATAATGGCAATTTGACCCATTTGATTGGTACAACTTCCAATCTGAATCAGGGAGTGAAGATGGGAGGAGGGGAGGGGAGAGAAAGTTTTAGTGCTATACAGTCATTCTTTTCGATAATATGGATACCTGACATTTAGAGGCAATGACAATACTCAATTTTCACATGAGAACCAACAAACTTAAGTAATGTTTAAACAATTGTCAACAGTGCCCCTTTTTCTTTTCAACATTTTAAGGTCATTTTTTCTTTTGATTTGAATAACAAGAGCATAAACTTAACTGTTAAAAAAATCACACTGATATGTTCTAAGAATCATAAATATACCTATCACGATATGAGGATAAGTCAACAAATATTGCTACTAAGGTTTCCAGTTCATACATACATTGGTTTATTCTGAACAAAACATGTTTAAACTTGTCTCTGTGAATAATGGTTGTTGTTGTTGTTGTTAAGTGCCATGGAGTCAGTTCCGACTCATAGCGACCCTGCACAGGGTTTCCGAGGCTGTAAATCTTTACGGGAGCAGAACGCCTCATCTTTCTCTCACGGAACCGCTGGTAGTTTAGAACTGCTGACCTTGCGGTTCACAGCTTGATTCGTAACCACTAAGCTACCAGAGCTCCTTGTGAATAATGGTTAGTTAGAGAAAAATTCTCTCAATAATATACTTGTCTTAGTCTCACTGTTAAGTGCTGTCAAGTTGGTTCTGATGCTAATAGAAGTTTCAAAGAGTAGCTGGTAGGTTTGAATCACCAACTTTGTGGCTAGGAGTCCAGGACACACCAAACCCCTAGTCTCATTGTCATTGTTGTTGTTAAGTGCCGTCGAGTCAGTTTTGACTTACAGTGACCCTGTATAGGGTTTCTGAGGAGCAGTTGGTGAGCTTGAACTTCCAACCTTGCAGTTCAAAGCAACCTTGCAATCCAGTGCATTAACCCACAGCACCACACCAGGACTACCCTAGTCTCATTAGGGTACATTAAAACAAAAACAAAAGGCCCCATCAAACCAGTGCCTTCTGAGAGGATCTTCTTCATCAGTTAAATTCAAGGTATCTCAAAAGCTTATGGCAATTTTGGGGAAGATACCAAGGGGTGTAGCTTGATAGATTTTATCATGGAACACAGGACAAACATGGGAGCTTATTAGCAAGAAGTTTTAATAAAAATGAAAACACAATGATGAGAAAAAGACCAACAAAGTTGTGCTGAAGAATCTTTTCCATCACAAAGAATACCTGCTCATTCTTTGAGGGTAACAAGGGTTGTCCTACAAGAATTTTACTGTGAAACCTTACTCTATCTACCTTATAACCCTGATCTTTCCCCTTCAGCTTGATTTTTGTTCCTCAAACTCAGAGAACATTTCAAAAGGAGCATGATTTGAGTCCCTTGAGTATGCTGAAACTGCCATTTTGACGTGATGTAAATTGAAGAGCGCAGAGTTTTCCAGGGGATTAGAGAGATGGAAACAGAGCCTTCAGAAGTGTATGGACCCAGTAGAGGTTATGTTGAGAAACAATAGCTTCATGTTTTGCTATTTTAGTTTCATAAATATTTCTATGATTTTGTGACAATACTTGTTGATTCACTCTCATACACTTGTAAAGGTCTAAATCTGAAGTCTAAAAATGAAAGCATCTGAAGTCTTAAACAAGCAGATTACTATTAGTGAAACATAAATTAACTCTAATATTGAACAGATTTTATCTGTTAATATGAGAACAAGTCTTTAAAATGAAAAACACCAATGCATCCAGAAGTAAATTATTAGCAGTTAACATCTTACTATAACCTGTCAGGAGTTCTGGTGATGTGTGCTAATGCTAACTGTAAGGTCTCAATAGTTGCCCCTTGGTAGAAAAATGTGACAGTCGCTGCCTAGGAAACCCTCTGGAAAGTTCTACTCTGTCCTATAGGTCACTCCTCAGGCAAACGATGAGGTGGTCTGCTCCTATAATGTCTTTACAGTCTTGGAAACTGTATATAATGTTACCATGGAATAGACTCAATGACTCTTGGTTTTTTGGTCTGGGATAGGGCTGCTATGAATTTGAATTGACTTAACAACAGTAGGTTTCAGTATGCTACTGAATTTCATAACTAGTATTGCTGTAACAATATTTGTGAGCTTCTTATTTTTACATTGAGAATACTTGGCATAGTTTCCTGATTTAAATTGAATTATTTTTTAAATGGAGAGTATCTGACAGGCAAGCCCTTGTTAACAGAAAACATGAACGAGCTGGTTGGGGTAGTATGGCTTGTGGCGTTTTCTTTTTCCACCAATTTTGGAAATGTAATTAGATTGTACTTATTCTTACTATATTTTTTCCCACATTACAAATAAACATCCTGACTTGGCACTTTTTTAGACAAAGGATGTCAAATTGACAAGCCTTTATTCTGACTTATAGGGAATGGAGGAAAGGCAACCAAGAGTAGGTATGCAGCAGTAACAATTACAGATCTGTTTGGGTAAAAAAATACAAACTCTTTTAAAATTCAAAATCCTCATAGGAATTGAGCCTATTCATTCATTGTTACTGTTAAGTGCCATCAAGTCAGTTCTGATTCATAGTGACCATGTATAGGGTTTTCTACAGTGCCACACCAGGATTCCATTCATTCATTAGCTGCTATTCAGTGACAGTGAGTTGATTCCAACTCATGGTGACCACATGGGACACAATATAACAGTCCATTGGGTCTTCTTGCTTTAATCTTCACAAGATCAGATCTCAGGGTCTTTTCTCCCATGGAGCACCTGGGTTAACTACAACACACACCCTTCAGTAAGCAGCCATTGTGTAGCCAGGCTAGTAGCTTGGTATAAATAAAATCATCCTTTTAAAATATTCAACTAAGAACAGCAGAAAAAATATGATATTTGGCTTTCAAAAAGCAAGACAAGTTAGGATATCTGTATAGGCTGTAAAGTATAAGATGTTTTGGGGGAAAAGAGAGTCAGGTTAAGAGTCAGGACAGTAGCTTAGAGTCATTGAGAAGGTCCCAGGTGACATCAGAAGAAAGCCAGGTGCAAGACTTTACTCTATGGAATGTTGAATTTCCTCCCATTTGTATGAGTCAGAAATGGCTATTGCAATTGCAGCATAATTTTGAATGGCATATTTCGTTTTAACTGCTACATTTCCATTGTCAAAAGCTTACAGTATCTTAGAAGAGAAAATCAAAACAAAAATATTCAATTCAACCAGTAAATTGATTTGAAATCAATCTCATATTAGTTAAATAAATTGGTTTTGGATTGAATTTAATCTGGTAAGGTTTTAGACCAAAAAGAAAAGACATAAACATTAAAACTCCTAAGAACCTAAACATATTTTCCAAAATCAACCAGCCACTTGTAACAATAACTTTTCATGTTTATAAATAAAATCTGGGATACATAAATAACTAATGACAACATTGTACTGATCAACTGGAATACATATTTTACATCACATTAATTATGAGTATTGATTTTTAATAAAACTAAGAGCATCTTACCCACAGGAAACCATGTGCCATGGAGAATGAATCTGGTTGATTTTCATTATGTAGGTAAGGTTCAGGATTATAAGTGGCACATTCAATCTAAAAATACAAAAAAAAAAAACAACAAAAAAACCAAAAACCCACTCACATATAAAATGCAATTAGGAAGCTTTTAGATTATATAATACTATAAATAGATGACTGGTACTTTTCACATATACTGAAAGACATATCTGGTCATTATCTATAAAAGAATAAACTAGGAAAAAACATGAAAGATTAAAGTACAAGTGTCAGAAATCAGCTTTTCAAAGGCAAACACATTCAGTCTTCAGTATTTTATTCTTCAAACTCCAGCAGACTAACTGAAAACAAATGCCTTATAGCACACTGAGAGGAGGGCTGATGCTCCCTGGGGAGCAAGCTCAGAGCCTACAGGGAGTACATGTTTTTCTCTTCCTTTTCCTGTAGTCACAGCCTCCCCAGGGCATTAAGTATAGTTAAGGTCTCAGAGATTTTAGAAGGGAGTGGTCTCTCCCTTTCTTATTCACAGCAACTACTGGAAAAACCTTGCCCTCAAGTGTAAGTGTAGTCAGAGACTAGTATGGTAACTAGTAATGACTAGAGAAATAATAATGTTTAATTAGATTCTTTTTTTAAAGGTAAGGACATTATAGAAGTCACGAGTGTAACTGACTTGTGCCTGAATTGACAACACAGCATATGTTAATAAAATACCACCTTGGCAGTGGCATTTGCTTTAGCAGAGTGGGCACAACATTTCAAAGGAAAATGATGCTACTAATTACGATCCCATTTTAGAAACCATTTCCCAATTAAAGGCATAAGAGAATTGACACATCCAAACCATGTGTCTCCCTTATTTAACTATAGTGCCTTGAATGCAGTGGAGCTGTTTTAACACTGCAGTATCCTGCAGTGATTCCACCCCAGGAACAGACTTCAAAGACATCTGCTTAGCAGTCAAGTAATTTTTTTTTACTTTAAACTCCAACAATCTTAAATTATTTCTAAATCAATTATATCTAGAGAAGTACTCACTTTTAGTGACCTTGAAAATGAATGTTTGATTATGCCCCTTAGTAGTAATTTCCAAAGTAAATCACATTGGATCATGAGTACACTGTGAACGTGTAAGAGCGGTATAGCATTAAAAGAAAACCATGTTGTTGTTGTTAGGTACCATAGAGTCGGTACCGACTCATAGCGACCCTATGCACAACAGAATTAAACACTGCCCGTTCCTGGGCCATCCTCACAATTGTTGCCACGCTTGAGCCCATTGATACCACTACTTTGTCAAGTCATCTCGCTGGGGGTCTTCCTCTTTTTCTCTGATCCTCCACCCTACCAAACATGATATCCTTCTTCAGATACTGGTCCCACCTGACAATATGTCCAAAGTATGAGAGACAAAGTTTGGCCATCCTGGCCTCCAAGGAGCACTCTGGCTGCACTTGTACCAACACAGATCTGTTGGTTCTTTTGGCAGTCCATGGCACTTTCAATACTCTCTTCCAACACCATAAACAAAATCATACTTTACCTTAAATTCCTGTTGCTTGGCCACCATCACAGGCATGTAGCGAACAAGAAGAGGATGTTTTTCTTTCTTAATTTGATTTCCATCATCTTCTACACAGAACCAACCCATATGGTTCTCTTCCTCTGTAATTATATTCAGAAAGAAAATGAGCAAAGAGAGTATTTAATTTATACTTAACATAATCTGCAAATTCAATAAAGTCATAGCAATAGAACATTCTAACATTCTCTGTTTTCTAATTTGAAGAACTAAATGTTTTATTTGTGGAAAAGAGCTGATTTAAGTGTCAAAATCTTTTCTTAAAGTATACAAATATACACATTCATTGCTTTATTTTAAAAAAGTACGATGGCCCACATTTAAGTTCATCACATCTTTCTGTTTGCTCTTCCTGAATGTGTTGAATGGGTGGGGGTGAGGGGTTGTGAACTTCACTGCATAAATCCCAAAGGTTTTTCTTTCAACACAATTGAGTTGTTTACATTAAAATACCAAAGATATAGTTAGATAATTACTAACATAAGAGATTTTCTTGAAAGTACATCAAGTGAAGCAATAGCTCATTGCTAAAGCAAACTGTCCCTATAAGTCAGAACTCACTCCCCTGCACTTAACAATAACAACAACAAAAGCAAACACTCACTTAGTTTTGATCATGTAGCTAAAAGAGTTTATTTTTAGGTTTAAACTATTCTCTTCAGAGAATGGGCCATTTCCTAGTTTGCCAATTTACTTTGAAACTAACTTGATAAACCACTAAATTATTCAGGAAGAGATGAAATAAGTAT
Organism: Chrysochloris asiatica; assembly: GCF_000296735.1. NCBI lineage: Eukaryota > Metazoa > Chordata > Mammalia > Afrosoricida > Chrysochloridae > Chrysochloris > Chrysochloris asiatica. The sequence continues at coordinate 4,454,537 of NW_006408613.1, read as the reverse complement.
GCTACTGCTTCCTCTTCATTTCATAATAAAAGTCCTTTCTGTCCACTAATTATAGCTCACTAAACTAACAAGCATTTCTCTTAACAGCTGTGTTCTGCTTTTTATTTTATTTCTGTTAACACTTAGATTTAGCTATATCTTAAAGAAAATTTCTGTCTCTTACACATGCACATACACAAGGTATCTCATTCTGAAAAACAGATTCATCTGTGGATATCTAAATTATAAGGAGCCCAGTGGGTGTTGTTGTTGTTGTCAAGTGCCATCGAGTAGGAACCGACTCATAG
>NW_006408613.1:4444492-4451145 GCF_000296735.1 Chrysochloris asiatica | reverse complement strand
GCTGTTTCTTTAAATTTCGATGTCAAGGGACTTACAACCTTAAAAACCTTTTGGATAGTTCTCCTCTGTCTTATAAGGTCACTATAAATTGGAACTGATTTGGTTGTGGGTTTGTGTTTTTGTTTTTAACTACAGATTACATATTTTATACAAATCTATCTACTCCACTACTCAGCTATCAGCTTGTTGTATTGTGGTGGCTTTTGTGTTGGTGTAATACCAAGTACTTCCAGAAGATCAAACAAATCCGTGTTGGAAGAAGTAAAACCAGAATCTCCTTAGAATGGTGAGACTTCATCTCTCATACTTTGGACATGTTATTGGGAGGGACTATTCCCTGGAGAAAGATGAGGCTTTCTGCTCCCCTAAAGATTTACAGACTCAGAAACCCTGTACAGGGTCGCTATGAGTTGGAATCGACTCCACAGCACATAACAATTCCCTAGAGAAGGACATCATGCTTGGTAAAGTGGGGAGTCAGCGAAAAAGAGGAAGATCCCCAACAAGATGGGTTGGCAGAATGGCAGCAGCAATGGGCTTAAGCATAACACCAATGAGAGGATGGTGCAAGAGCAGGAAGTGTTTTCTTCTGTTGTCCACAGGGTTCTTATAAGTCGGAGATGACTTGATGGCACCTAACAACAACATCTGTCTATCTATGTATCTATCTATCTATGTATCTATGTATCTCTCTCTCTCTCTCTGTCTCTCTATCTACCTAGCTACTTAGGAGCCCTGGTGGTGCAGTAGTTAAGCACTTGTCTGTTAACTGGAAGGTTGGTGGTTCAAACCCAGCTGCTCCATGGGAGAAAGATGTTTGCTTCCTTAATATCATTGTTGTTGCTGTTGAGTGCTGTCAAGTTAGTTCTGAATCTTAATGGCCCTGCATAGAATTTCTGAGGAACTGCTGTTGGGTTTGAAGTGCTGACCTTGCAGTTAACTGTCCAGTGCTTATACTACTGCCTTGGAAGCCCTATGGGAAGTTCTACTCTGCTACATGGGGATCACTATGAGTTGGAATCAATTTCATGGAAATGGGTTTTAACTAATTAGCAAAAAGAGCAACGTTAAAAGGGAAATTGTTGTTGATATTAAGCGACTATGAGTCGGTTCTGACCCATAGCAACACTATATAGGGTTCCAAGGAGCAGCTGGTGAGCTTGAACCACCGACCTTATAGTTCAAACAACTTTGCAGTCTGGCGCATTAGCCCATAGAGCCACACCACAACTCCAAAAGGGACACAGGGGTAAGAAAAAATGATAAAGTCATATCTATCTCTGATTTAAGTACAGCATTTCATTTTAGTGCTCGAAAGGTCTCCAGTTACAATTTCACTGAATCCCTTCAATTTTCTTTAATGGGTAAAGGAATGAGGAGCACACCTTTACTGTAATTTGGAGACAGACCTAGACTGAACCCAGGGCCTCAAACTCCCAACTCACAGCCAGTAGGGGTTATAAGCTTTTACTTATGCTGAACAGCATTGATTGATACTAATGTTTCCTGACAATAATAAAATCCATTACTTTTTTTTTCCTGCAACTCCTAGATTATAACATAAACTTCTTCAAAATCATTTTTTTAGGTTAATTTTTGCCTTCTTAACCTCATTGTAATGGATAAATCTATTATTTAATTTACTTCTCAACTATGATTTTATCCTCTTACATTTCATCCTAATGTAGGAAATTCTCTAGAGGACTATAATGTACATTGTCTCTTATTTTAACATACTTCATTTAGCTTAAATCAACTAAATCTTACCAAGGGCAAGCTTAGCCATCTGTAAGTTGTTGATCCAAGACTGCTTGATGGCAGGGGTAAATGTATTAAACACAGCTGTAAAGAAAGTAGGTCGCCCAGACCTGCCAGAAATAATAGAAAAGCAATCATTTTATAAAATGTGCTCCATCATATAAAATTGTTACATATTTTTCCTGTCCAATATAACCACCAAAGTAAGAAAATATACAAAGTCATGACAAAGAATCATTTTCTCAGCATTGACCAAGAAGGTTTCATTTTAAAGTTACTACTAACTTGTCTTGCTTCCCTGGAAGTTGTAATTGAATTCTACAGCAATCAGCAGCTCTGATTTCTTCTTCTTTCTTCAAAATAAGTCTCTGTAAACCTGATGTCCAATCATGGGCTACGGACTGGTTTAAGTTCTACAAAGAAAATACATATACACATTTTAAGAGGGTAAATAAACCAGGAGAACAAAGCAAAGCTATACAGAGACCAAATAATGCTCATATCTGATTATTGGGGGGTGGGGGTGGAAAGTCCTTGGGGATCAAGTCATATTGCACTACAGCTCAGACATTTCAAAGATAAAACTGATACCCATGTCTACTTGTAAAAAAAAGACAAAAGTTACACTTAAATTGTTTCACCTTATCCAAAATAAGAGAAAACATGCAATCAGATAATTTCTTAAAGCTGAAACGAATTCCTACTGTTGGTGGTGGAATTTGGAGATATTTGTGTACAGTGATTAAGAAGCAAAAATAAAACTTTATATTAAGTTGCTTTGATAGTTACCTGATAGTTTCCTTTAAGGTTTCCTATCAGTTGAGTGATTTGACCAATTACATTTAAGTCATGCAATAAATTTTGTAAATCTTGGTACAGTTGTCCTGGCCCCATGTAAACTTTGCCTATAAAAAAAGCAAATGGCGTGAGAACATGTCTAGATCCAAGTGTCATTTGTTTTAGAAAACACTAAACAATCTCTAGTTAATGAAAAAAAAAAAAAAAGTGGAGGGATTTAGAATTTTTAAGTAAAGATTTAAGCATTTAATATTTTTTTTCCTTTTCTAACTTTTTATTTTGAAATAATTTTAGATTTACAGAAATGCTAAAATGAAAGCTTTTTTTTTTTAAGTAAGTTTTTTACTGTTGAGTGATAGTTTACATGGGAGAACATCAGTTTCATTGCAATGATTACATTCTCCGTGCATCATCATTCAACAGTATTTGCTTCTATTCCTTGTTTTGTTTTGTTTTGGAGGAGGTGGTGTACACAAAATATATATAATCATTTAAGCAATCTAAGCGCACATTCTGCAAGCCTGCCTTCTGACCACCAGCACACAGCCTTTCTCTTTCCATGAGTCTAGAGTCCTCAGCTGCTCTATTTCTCCATGTCCTCATCTCTGCCTCCATCTTTGGTGTTGCTGCTTCTCTGGATAGGATCCCACATTCCGCTCGTGCGTTTCTCCTTTGATAGTCCTAGGATCCTCTGTTTCTGGAATGTAAGATTAACTACTCCGTCCTTTTTGTTGTAAAACATCTACCTTTAGAGTGGTGACTGTCACAATTAGTCATGATAACATTTATTCACCATTGAATCATAAGAATCTTATTCCCATCTCTTTTCACCAGACCTGTCTAAACATGATGGAAACTATTCTGTTGGGATTCTTCCTTCCTCCACACACTCTGAAAGTAAACTTCCTCTTAAAAACTTATAAGCCAGTCACTTCATGACTTTATAGTCCCCCCACCCACATTTTAGGTAGCCAATGTATGCAGAGAGGATAGGATTGATACTTGATGTGAAGACTCCTTCCCTTTCAGTTGTTATTTGACCTACTACATCCAGACGCTCCGTGGGAGAAAGATGAGGCTTTCTACTCCCGTAAAGATTTACACCCTCGGAAACCCTGTACAGGGTCGCTATGGGTCGGAACCGACTCGACGGCACTTAACAACAACAACAACATCCATTAAGTATAGGTCAAGTTCATTAAATTGTAGCAATTTACACTTGTTTCCTTTATCAAAAATTGTTTTTTTCTCTTCCTATAGTCTAGTTGTGATCATCAAGCCATCAAAGCTAGGTCAAATTGGTACTACCTACAAGTTTGGGCATTCTTGTGTGTCTCCCCTCACTTCATATCAGCGGGATGCTTCACTCTCAGCTCTAGTCCTCCATGGTTATGTCATTGTCCATGGACTCAGGTGTCCCAAGATCTCACCACACTTTGGACCAAGCAGCTCTCCCTCTTCTCTCTCTCATCTCCAGGTCGACAGGAGTCTATGGAACATGGCTGAACTCAGCCCATATCTTCATTGCTGCCTTTCCCCCTCTTCCACTCACCAGTATACCAAGGTGGTCACCAGCAAGCTTACATGATAGCTCATGTGTTCCTTTGAGTTTCAGTCTCAAAGAGTTGTTTGTCCTGAAAGGACTTAATTGCTTGCCTTGAGGGCTCCCCAGCGAACAACTTGCTTGTTCTTGTGGTAGCCAAATACACTGCCATTTTGTTTTGGATTTTTCTCTGCTGGTCTTTCTTTCAAGAAGTATCTTCTGTTCTTCTAGCTGTTCCAGGCTGGTCTGCTTGTCTTTTCAAGTGGGAATGTCCCACCTTAGAAGGTTCTGGATGGGGTTCAGGATTCCATATAACGTCCTATAAACTACAAAGACTCCACAAGAAGGCTATTTCACTGGGCAAGTTCTAGAACCCTTTTAGGTATTCCAGTCAATTATAGGCTGAAGATGGGAAAAAATAGAGTTCTTGGATGACCTTCACCTAGTTTCCTCCACTATTATCAGCTTATATAACCACAGTACAATGCTCAAAACCTGACTATTACATTGATAGAAGATTAATTTAGCTACAGACTTTGTTCATATTGCGAATTTTCCCATTAATGCAATTTTTGGGGGTGAGTGGGTAAGGAGTTCATAACTCAATCCAGGATCTCTCAGTGGATTTACTTGTTATGTCTCTGTAAATATCTTCCAATATGGGATACTTCCTCAATCTTTCTTTGTCTTTCATGACCTTGGCATATTTGAAGACTGAGTTACTGAATGTCCAAAAATCTAGGTTGACTGGAATTTTATCACTTTTAATAAATTTTTAAAACATGTTGTTGTTAAGTTCCAGCTCAAACAGGTCCAGTATAGGGTTTCCAAGGTGCGGTTTGTGTTTGAACCCAGTGTTTAACCTACAGTGCTATACCAGGAGTCCTTTTAAACATTTGTTGTTGTTGTTAAGTGCTGACGGGTCAGTTCCAACTCACAGCAACCCTGTCTAGGGTTTCTGGGGAGTGGCTGGCAGGTTTGAACTATCCACCCTCCATTTCAAATCAACCTTGAAGTCAAGTGCTTATCCTAAGGTACCACACCAGAACTCCATGTTGTTGTTGTTGTTGTTAAGTGCCGTCGAGTCGGTTCCGACCCATAGCGACCCTGTACAGGGTTTCCGAGGGTGTAAATCTTTACGGGAGTAGAAAGCCTCATCTTTCTCCCGCGGAGCGGCTGGTAGTTTCGAACCGCTGACCTTAAGGTTTGCAGCCCGATTCGTAACCACTACGCTATAGGTGACATAAATGTTACTAGTGAGAGGTATCGCTACACTGGAAAGCAAGTTTCAGTGTCTCTTCTGACATCCATTTTAACCTTTTTCTTCTTTCTTGTCTTCTTAATGACTTTTTGCTTTCTTCATGTATAATGTTCATGATTTCATCCCACAAATCTTCTGGTCTTCAGTCTTTAGTATTTAATGTATCAAATCTGTTCTTCAGGTGATTTCTAAATTCAGGTGAGATATATTCAAGATCATATTTTGGCTCTCATGGACTTGTTTTCATTTTCTTTAGCTTCAGTTTGATTTTGCATATGAGCAATTAATAGTCTGTTCCAAAATCTGCCCCTAGTCTTGTTTTGACTGATGATATGGTGCTTTTCCATCATTTCTTTCCGCAGATGTAGTCAATTTGATTTCTATGTATTACATCTGATGAGGTCCATATGTATAGTCACCTCTTATGCTGTCTAAAAAAGGTATTTGAAATGAACAAATCATTGATTTTGCAGAATTCTTTTATGCATTCTCCAGCATCATTTCTATCACCAAGGCCATATTTTCCAACTACTGATCCTTCCTCTTTGCTCCCAACCTTTGCATTCTAATCACTAATACATCTTGATTGCATGTTTGATCAATTTTAAATGGAAGAAGCTGGTAGAATTCTTCTATTTCATCCTCACTGGCTTTAGGGGTTGGTGCATAAACTTGAATAATAGTGGTATTAACTGGTCTTCCCTGTAGGCATATGGATATTATCCTATCACAGACAGTATTGTACCTCATGACGGATCTGGATATGTTCTTTTTGACAATGAATGCAACACCATTCCTCTTCAATTTGTCATTCGCGGTATAATAAACCATGTGGTTGTCAGATTTAAAATGGCCAACACCAGTCCATTTCAGTTCACTAATGCCTAAGATATCGATGTTTATGAGTTCAATTTCATTTTTGACAATTACTGATTTTCCTAGATTCAGACTTCTTACATTCCATGTTCTGATTATTAATGGATATTTATAGCTTTAAAAGGTCAGCTTAAGAAGATAAAGCCAAATATTACAACAAAATGTGCAAAGATTTGGAGTCAGAAAACCACAAAGGAAGAACATACTCAGCAGTTCTCAAGCTGAAGGAACTGAAGAAAATTCACACCTTGACTTTCATTATTGAAGGATTCTCTGGGCAAAATATTGAATGATGCAGAAAGAATCAAAAGAAGATGGAAGGCATACACAGAGTCACCATACCAAAAGGAAATGGTTGATGTCCAATGGTTTAAAGAGGTAGCATCTGATCATGAGCAAATGATACTGAAGGAAGAG
>NW_006408613.1:4429117-4442782 GCF_000296735.1 Chrysochloris asiatica | reverse complement strand
ACTCGGTGGCACCTAACAATGACAACAACAAATGAGAGGTATCCAGAAATGACATTTAATTTAAATCAAACTGCCAATAATTGGGATCATTCCACATTGAAATGAATTCCTCAGTCATCTTTCTCTATGGTGTTAACTAATTGGCTAGATACTAAACCCAGATAAAAAAGGAAATTCATTTAGATTGAATAAAGTAAGTTTCTCGAAATTTGTGTTTCAGCCTCATGGACATGCAGCCTATATAGCCACAAAGGCTTGGTTTGTTAAATGCTCTACTGTTGACATCTTGAGTATCTAAATTTCTGGACAACGGACCTCACACTTTTATTTTGCACTGAGATCCATAAATTATGAAGCTCGATCAATCCTTGAGTAGAGAGAATATATACTGATACTATGTTTAATCAAAACAAAGATCACACACACACACACACACATATTTCTGGTATAAATATTTCAGAAACCTGAAAATACTTCCTACTTAAAATTTTGCAAGGACTTTATGGTAAAGATGTGGTGCTGCAGTTTAATGCATTGGGTGTAAGGTTGGTTTGAACTTCAAGTTTGGTTCTGACTCACAAAGGCCCTGCACAGGGTTTCTGAGAAGTCATTGGTGAGCTTGAACCGCTGAACTTGTGATTCAAACCGACCTTGAGGTCTAGTGCTTATCCTACAGTGCCACACCAGTACTTCACATAATTACATGGGTATTTATGCACATTGTAGGATAGATTTTTTTATTACCTACTAGAGAAATTGTACAATTAATTGCATTACAAATATTTTCATGAAGTTTAACAAAGAAAGGGCAAAACTTTCAAGTGGTTACATATATCATACTTTTTTTTCCTTAGCAGTATGTTTACATTATTTTTTTTTACATAATAACACACATATTTGCTTTCATTTATTAAGCTGATGGCAATCTAAATAAATATAACCTTCTGACAAAATTGTAAGGACTACACTAATTTCATTAATTTGTCTACATCAAATTCTTTAACTTTTAAAATTACCACCATGTAAAATTGACCCTTTTAATTTGAGAGTACAATTATGAGTTGTAACACATGCAAATTCCTACAATCACTACCATAATCAGATATAGAATAGTCTCTCACCCCAGGAAAACTCCCTTGTGGTAACCTTTACAGTCTGTTCTCTATAACTATATTTTTGTCCTCTCAAGAATGTGATCTACAACCCCTCTACAAGAAAAAGATGAATAACCCAATTAAAAATGGTCAGACGGCATGAACAGATACTTCATCAAAGAAGACATTTAAGAGGCCAACAAGTATATGAAGAAATATTCGGGAACGTTAGCTGTTGTTGTTAAGTATTGTCTAGTCAGTTACACCTCATAGTGAACCTGTATAGGGTTTATGAGGAGGGGCGGGTGAGTTGGAACCACTGACTCATGGTTAGCAGTCCAATGCTTATCCTACAGTGCCATATCAGGACTCTCAAGATAACAATGACACATCATCTCACTCCAGCATTAATAACAAAGTTAAAACAAAATAAAAACAAAAAAAGAGAAAAAAAAAAAATACTGACAAAGATGTGCAGAGACCACTTACATTGTTGGTGAGACTGTAAACTTGTGCAACCACTGTGGAAAAAAGCCCTGGTGTGGTGCTGTTGAATTAGCACTGGACTACAAACCTACAAGGTCGGTGGTTCAAACACACCAGTCTCTCCACAGAAACCCTATTGGTATGGTTTGGTTGGTATGGGTCAGCTCTGACTTGACGGCAGTTAACAACAAAAACAACACTGGAAAATGGTATGGGGCTTTCTCAAAACATTGAAAATAGCAATGCTGTATGATCTAGTAATTCCTTTGTTATAAAACCCCAAGAAATAAGAGCCATGACACAAGTGGATATACACACATTCATATTCATCACAACACTACTGACAATAGCAAAAAGATACAGTCTAAATGTCCATTAATGATGAATAGATAAACTTTGGTATACAAATAAAAATGGAAAATTATGCAACATTGAAGAACAATGTTCAATCTGTGAAACACTTCATAACATGGATGAACCTGGAGAACATTATGCTGAGTGAAATTAGTCAGTCACAAATGGACAAATATTATATGAGACTATTATAAAAACTCAAGAAAATGTTTCCGTGCTAGAAAAAAAAAACTTTGATGGTTACCAGGGATGGAAAGAAAGGAAGAGTAATTCACTGGCTAGAGGGTAGATACATGTTAATTTATGTGGCAGGGAAGGAAATATACAAGGAGATTGGCAGAAGAATAATGAAGACAGGTGAAGACACAGGGAGGATTGCAAGGGTTAAAGGCGATATAGGTAAATACTGCTATATATACAACCCTGCAAAAACAATGTTCTACAGGTATATATATGGACAGATACACGGATTGAACAAATAGGGGAAGGAGAGTGGGAGTATATCCACAAATATATAGGATGCCTGGTAGCATACTGGGTTGAGTGCTGAGCTGCAAGTCACAAGGTCAGAAGTTCAAATCTACCAGCTGCTCCACAGGAGAAAGATTAAACTTTCTACGCCCATAAAGATTTACAGCTTTGTAAACCCTATTCAGGATCACTATGAGTTGAGGGCACACCACCAACATCACCATCATTTACCTTTGCTGTAAACATACCTATGAGTGTGATGGAGCATTGTACTTAAGTGCCTTCAAGTCAGTTCTGACTCATAGTGACCCTGTATAGGGTTTCCAAGGAGCAGCTGGTGGGTTTGAACTGCCAGCCTTGTGGTTCAAACCAAACTTGTGGTCTGGTGCTTATCCTATAGCACCATACCAGGATGAAAACATCTTGAACATTTCCAAACATCTTGAGGTAACCAGTTGCTCAGTCTGGGGTTTCAGGACCACAGTCTCAGGGGACACCATGATCAACTAGCATAGCATCATAGTCCATAAATACAATTTCTACATCCTACATTGGTGAGTACTGACTAGGATATTAAAAACTCATGATCATCCATCTAAAGTACAACTATGGGTCTCTCCGTGTGTGGAAGAAAGAAGAGTGATGGTGACTGAAGATGTTTGGCTTAACGGAACACGTGACCATCAGTCTCCATGACTCTGAGACCAGCAGAACTAGATGGTTCCCAGTTACCACTAACAACTGCTCTGCAAGGGATCACATGAGAAGGTCCTAAATAGAGTGGAAGGCAGTGAGGAAAAAACCCTCAAAATTATAAAAAAGACCAGGTTTACTAGTCAGGAAGAGACTGTATGAACCTGAGACTATGGTCCTCAATCTCCCTTTAGGTTTGGAATGGAACGTACCCTTGTGGCCCAATTTTCAACCAATCAGAATATAGGTATACAGGGAGGACAACAACACTAGTGAAGTATGTTCACCATGGAATGGTCAACCATTCAAGATCCAAAGGGCAGCATTTACCTGGAGACAGGTTCGGAGATGTTGGGAAGGAGAATGCAATGGAAATAGAAACCTCAGGGAGGAAGTATAACAACTATTGTTACATCGAGGGATTGCAATCACTAAGAGAAAACATCCAACAAATTTCATATTTTGTTTCTACTCTGTAAACACTTTCACTCAATTCACAATAAAAAATTTAACAAATTAAAAAGAATGCAGTATAAGTGAAATACACATCTATTTGAGCATATACAAAGAATATATATACATTTGCTTATGCATTCAATTGATTTCAGTTGTTAAAAGAAATTCCTTAGTTTGGGAGGACAAAATGTATAACTTAAATCATAATTTTATTACTTCAGTTATCAATACTATAAGTGAAAATTTACACAATTACACATACGCATAAAAAAAATTTGCCCATATCACTAACACTACTGAAAGACACTGTTCCCAATTTTTTTATGATCCATTTTTGAAATATTATATGACAATTTAGAAAGGATGCTAGCATTTTGGAAACTGTTTCTAAAATGGGTATGCCAAGAATCTGACATTTGGGTCTTGAATTTCAAAAGGGAATATTTCTTCCTCCTACTAAGCTTCTCTGTGAGCAAGCCACATGTTAAATTAGAAAATGCTTTTTTAAAAAAACTGTATCAGGAGATTTCACCACAAGATGACTTTGGAGCTACTATTAGGACAATTTACCGGAACACATTTACACCTTTTTTATGTTCGGGTCCTAATCTGCAAAACAGAGACAATAATATTCAGTCTATTCTACAGTACTGTTCTTAGTATCAAGTAAAATGACAAATACAGGACTTTTTTAGCTAAAACTAAGCTAACTTTGAGTCCTAGGATGGCACAAATAATAGATGGTTCATCTACTAACCAAAAAGTTGATGGATCAAATCTACCTAGAGGTACTTTAGAAGTAAGGTCGGAGGCTCCACTTTTGAAAGGTAACTGAAAAGACCTATGGAGTAATTCTACTTGGCACAAATGGATCCCATGAATTGGAATCACCTCAATAGCAACTAAGAGAAACATCATGAGGTTATAATGTATAAAACGTGTATTTACAGACATATATAATTTATGATAATGTACATTAAAAGGCAAGGGTCTATTAATTTTATCATTTGTCATACTCCCAGAGCCCTGTTAAACTCTTTTTGGTTAGTCTTGCAATTCAATTTCCATTTGCTTAGGCAACATTTTAATATTTTTATCTCCTTTCTTTCATCAAAACATATCTTGCCATGTTTCATTCCCTCAGAGCTAAGGAATTTTATTTTTCCTTGTCAGTTAAGAAATAAATAGCTTCCCATTTTTTCTAACAGAAATGGTAATCTAGGTGATATTTTAAATCAGGAGAATTTTTGGCATTTCCTAAATCTTCAGATATTATGACTGAAAAAAATCTCAGGATAGCTGCTGTCTCTAATCAAATCAGAAGTAAGTCTCACATGAAAAATCCATTTCCCTATCATTTTCCTAAAATGCAAAACCAAAAAACTCATCTGGGCCAAAACAGTTAGCTAGTTTTCACTTAATATGATTATTAGTCAAATTATTCAAATTCTTACTCTTAATCATATGCTAAAAATTTTGGAAAACTATGTAAATATTTAACATATGCTGTTGTTGTTGATAAGTGCCATCGAGCTGGTACCGACTCATAACAACCCTATGCAACACAGAACAAAACACTGCCTGGTCCAGAGTCAACCTCACAATCGTTGGTATGCCTGAACCCACTGCTGTTGCCACTGTGCCAATTCATCTCATTGGGGGTCTCCCTCTTTTCCTCTGACCTCCACTTTACCAAACATAATATCTTTTGCCAGTGACTAGTCCCTCCTGATAATATGTCTGAAGTATGAGAGCACTCTGACTGTACTTCTCCCAACACAGATTCATTTCTTCTTTTGGCAGTCCATGGTACTTTCAATATTCTCCAACACCATAACTTAAATGCATCAGTTCTTCTAAGGTCTTCCACATTTACTGTCCAACTTTTGCATGCATATGAGGTTTTTGAAAATACTGTGGGTTGGGCCAAGTGCACCTGAGTTCTCAAGCTGACATTACTGCTCTTCAACACTTTAAAAAGGTCTTGTGCAGCAGATTTGCTTAATGCAGTATGTCGTTTGATTTCTTTACTGCTGCTTCCATGAGTATTGATGGCTGATCAGAGCAAAATGAAATCTTTGACAGCTTCAATCTTTTCTCCATTGATATTGATGTTGTTTATTGGTCCAGTGGTGAGGATTTTTGTTTTCTTTACATTGAGATGCAATCCATACCAAAGGCTGTATGTAGTCTTTGATCTTCATGGATAAGCATTTTAAGTCCTCTACACTTTCAGTAAGCAAGTTTGTATCATCTGCATATTGCAGGTTGTTAATGAGTCTTCTTCCAATCTTGATGCCACATTTTCTTCATATAGTCCAGCTTCTCAGAGTATTTGCTCAGCATACTTGAACCATTTTGTGTCCCTTTGATCTGTTCGAACAACTGTCTCTTGATCTATATACAGATTCCTCATGAGTACACGTAAGTGTTCTAGATATTCATATTTCACAATGTTGTCCATAGCTTGTCATGATCCACAAAATTGAGAGCCTTTGCATAGGCAATAAAGCACAGATAAACATCTTTTTGGTATTCTCTGCTTTCAGCCAAGATCTGTCTATGATCAGTAATGATATCCCTCATTCCACATCCTCTTCTGAAACCAGCTTGAACCTCTGGAAGTTATCTGTCAATGCATGTTTACAGCCATTTTTGTATTACCTTTAGTAAAATATTACTCACATAGGATATCAATGATATTGTTTGATGATTTCTGCATTCCCTTGGGTCACCTCTCTTTGGAATGGGCACAAATACAGATCTCTTCTAGTCAGCTGGGGCAATAGTTATCTTAGAAATTTCTTGGCATAGATGAGGGAGTGCTGCCAGTGCTGCCTCAATTTCTTGAAAGATTTGAATTTTTATTCCATCAATTACTGGTATCTTGTTCTTTGTCAATGCCTTCCATCCGTGCACCTTGGACTTCTTCATTAAGGATCATTGGCTCTTATCATATGCTACCTCTTGAAATGGTTGAACATCGATCATTCCTTTTTGGTACAGTGACTATGTATTTCTTTCATTTTTTTTAATGTTTTCTTCATAATTCAATAATTTGCCCATAGAATCCTTCAATAATGAAAGTCGAGGCTTACATTTTTTTTCTTCAGTTCCCTCAGTTTGAGAAATGCTGAGCAGTGTTCTTCCCTTTTGGTTTTCTAACTCCAGGTCTTTGCACATTTCATTAAAATAATTGACTTTGTCTTCTTGAGCTGAGCTTTGAACTTTTCTGTTCAGCTCTTGTACCTCTTCACATCTTACATTTTCTTTAGAATCTCTACAATACAGAGCAAATTTCAGAGTCACTTATGACACCCATTTTGGTCTTTTACTTTTATCTTGTCTTCTCGATGCCTTTTTGTTTTTTTCCTGTAGGATGTTCTTGATATCATCACACAACTCTTCAGGCCTTCGGGCTTTAGGGTCTAATGCATCAAATCAGTTCTCCATATGATCTCTAAATTCAGGTGGTATATATTCAAGGTCATAAGTTGGCTCTTGTGGGCTTGTTTCCAATTTCTTCAGCTTCAGCCTGAATTTGCATATGAGCAATTGATGGTGTATTCCACAGTTTGCCCCTGGCCTTGTTTTGGCTGAGGATATGAAGCTTTTCCACAGTCTTTTCCCACAGATGTAGTCAATTTGATTTCTGTGTATTGTGTCTGATGAGGTTCATGTGTATGTTGTTGTTGTTATGTGCCATGGAGTCGGTTCTGACTCATAGTGACCCTGTACAGGGTTTCCGAGGCTGTAAATCTTTATGGGTGCAGAAAGCCTCATCTTTCCCCTGCGGAACAGCTGGCAGTTTCGAACTGCTGACCTTAAGGTTCGCAGCTCAATTTGTAATCACTACACTACCAGAGCTCCTTGTGTATAGTCATGTTTTATGTTGTTTAAAAGGGTATTTGCAATGAAGAAATCATTGGTCTTGTAAAATTCTATCATGTGATATCCAGTACCATTTCTATCACCAAGGCCATATTTTCCAGCCACTGATCCTTCCTCTTTGTTTCCAATCTTTGCATTCTAATTGCCAGTAGTTATCAATACATCATGATTACATGTTTGATTAATTTCAGACTGAAGAGATTGGTTATTGTTGTTTAGTGCTGTTGAGTAGATTCTGATCCATAGAGACCCTGTATAGAGTTTCTGAGGAGCAGCTGGTAAGCTTGAGCTACCGATCCTTGCAGTTCAAATGGCTTTGCAGTTGGTGCATTAACCCACAGCACCACACCAGGTAGAATTCTTCAATTTCATCATCATTGGCTTTCGTGGTTGGTATGTATATTTGAATAGTAGTGGTATTAACTGATGGGTCTTGTAGGCATATAGATATTATCCTATCACAGACAGCATTGTACTTCATGACAGATCTTAATAACTTTTTTTTTGACGATGAATGCGATGCTGTTTCTCTTCAATTTGTCATTCCTGACATAGCAAACCATGTGATTGTCAGATTAAAAATGGTCAATACCAGTACATTTCAGCTTACTAATACCTAGGATATCAACGTTTATGCGTTCCATTTCATTTTTGACAATTTCCAATTTTCCTAGATTCATACTTCATACATTCCATGTTCTAATGACTAATGGATATTTTCAGATGTTTCTCTTCATTTTGAGTTGTGCCGCATCGGCAAATGAAGGTCCTGCAGGCTTTACTCCATTCATGTCATCACAGTCAAATCGACTTTGAGAAGGCAGCTCTTCCCCAGTTGTATTTTAAGTGCCTTCCACCTTTAGGGGCTCATCTTCTGTCACTGTGTCTGACAGTGTTCCACTGCTATTCATAGGTTTTCAGTGACTAAATATTTGGAAGTATTTTGTGTCTCCTTCTTCCTAGTTTGTCTTCATCTGGAAGCTCATCTGAAACCTGTCCACTGTGGGTGGCCCTGCTGGTATTTAAAATAACAGTGGCATGGCTTCCAGAATTACAGCAACATACAAGCCATCACAGTAGACAAACTGACAGATGAGTGGCAGATTTAACATATAAAATAAAAGTGCTGACAGATGAGTGGCAGATTTAACATATAAAAGTGCTGACAGATGAGTGGCAGATTTAACATATAAAAATACTTAAATCTATTTGTTTCCATAAGCTAACTATATGAATGGTAAATTTACACACACTTTGGTGATAACACCTGAATTAATCAGTGGAAATAATTTGTAAGTCTTTGTTATCATCAGGAATTGCTAGGTGATGCACTTGGTTTAGCACTTAGCTACTAACTGAAATGTTGGAGTTTGAACCTTTGAAAAAGGTACCTTGGAAGACAGAACTGGAGATCTGCTTCTGAAAGGTCACAGCCTGGAAAACCTTATGAAACAGTCTACTCTACCATCATTGGATCACCACGAGGCAGAATCAACTCAAGGACAACTGATGATGCAAGTCCTCAAGGAGAGGCAATGAAAGAGGAATTATACAGTACGTTACAGTGAAAAGTGTTGTCAAATAATGGGCAGATCAGCTAAATAGCTGGACTGGAGAGGAGAAGTTCTTCAGCTGGTAAAACCTCAGGCAACTGAGTGGGCAGGTTGTTGTTGTTAAGTGCCATTGAGTCATTTCCAACTCATAGCGACCCTGTATAGGGTTTCCAAGGAACAGCTGGTGAGCTTGAACCTCTGACCTTTTAGTTCAAACCAAGTTTGCAGTCCAGTGCATTAACCCACAGCACCACACTAGTGGGCAGATTAGGTAATGTGAATGACAAGAACTGAAGGAATCAAGACTAAGAGCTCTTTGGCAATTTCACATTAGTTTGCAGTAATTTTTTCAGAAGGGTATGTGAAATGAAGAAACAGACAGCCTTCTCACTAGTCCCCTAATTCTCTCTATTGCTGCTTTAGTGGTCATGAGATTCCAACTTGTTAGTTGCCATCGAGTCAATTCAGACAAAGGATTTTTAAAACCTTTTGGAAACAGAGAGCCAGCCCTGTCTTTTGAGACATCTCTGGTGGTTTTGAACCCACCACCTTTTGGCTAAGAGGTGAGTGATTTACCATTTGCCCCACCCAGGGATTCCAGGATTCCACCTTACTGCTGTATTAATAGCACTCCATCAGTTCTAATTTATATCTCATCTGGGATAAAAAATGCTGCAGCTGCTATCCATCTATCATGGGAAAGGAAAGGATACCTTTTTTCCTAGTAAGCTAGAGAATTTTCTACCTTAATCAAACATATGTACTTTATATATATATTTTTTTATATTTGTACTTGAGTCTCAGATGCAGCTTATAAAAAAGAACATTTGGAATGCATACTAGTGCAAAGTAGCAACAATATAAGACTTCTTACAGAACAAACACAACATAGACAAAAAACTCTATTCAACCTTAAAAAACAAACAGACACAAAAATATGAAAAAAAACAAGTGTTTTTCAAATGCTAAACTTTCAGTCAAAAAATTTCTTTTTTGATAAAAAAATTTTAAAATATGTATATATATTTACAAAACATCTGCAAGTCATTTTTTTTGGTGAGGTTGGGTAGAGCTGATTTCCAGACAAGATGTTAAAAATTTCCAGTATTTGAATTATGTGTGTACAGTTCTTTATCAAAGTAGTACCAGACAATTGCTCTGTTTCTGCAAAAGTGCTTCCCCAATTCTTTCTCACACACACTGCCACTTGTTTCCATGGATATCCCTACAATTTGTTTGAAAATTCAGTGTTTCGTAAGTTAAATGGAATCTTGTGTGGCAAACAAGAAAGGTACTGTTATCCAAATAAATAGCAACTCTACCTATAAAAATTCTCAACTGTGTATACTTAAGATTCCTGAGAGAATGTTAAATGTGCCTGGTTAACCATTTTACAAAGGAGCACCCCACTTTAGTACACAGAAGCATGTGTGTTAAAAGAATTTTTAAAGCTTTGCAAGAGATTCCAGAGCCAGAAGATGTCTCCAAGTATGAGGGAAAAGGTAAGAACAAGGAAAAACTAATGAAGAATTAATGGGAACATTTTGAAGATGGAATTAAGGAACTAGTGAACATTTCCTAAGTGGAGGGAGGGAAGAATAATGGGACCAAAGATTAAAGCTGTACATGTAAATAATATAAGTATGAATACCAAAAACAATATGATTTTTTTCAGGTCTGCCCATAAATTTTCAATCCAAGGCATAAGCCTTCTTTTCCAGGACTTCTGTATATATTTCTTTCTAGTTTGTTCTCCTTCACTCTCCTTTATTCTCTTCAGAACCATGCAGGAAGCTCCTGATTGTAAATCATACGCATTTATTTAACACTCATTATCCAAGTCTAATATTATCAGGGCTCCTTGTCTCTGTGCCTTGTACTCTGTACTCATGTTCTCTGGCAGCAAGGCAAAACTGATTTATTTCACAGGATTTAACTACATCAGACAGCTTCTATTTCCTACAGGTAACGTTCAAATCAAAGCCATTTTTC
This sequence comes from Chrysochloris asiatica, assembly GCF_000296735.1. Taxonomy (NCBI): domain Eukaryota; kingdom Metazoa; phylum Chordata; class Mammalia; order Afrosoricida; family Chrysochloridae; genus Chrysochloris; species Chrysochloris asiatica. The sequence continues at coordinate 4,431,792 of NW_006408613.1, read as the reverse complement.
TTTGGTTTCTCAGATGGCAATGAAGCTATTTAAATGGAAACTAATTTAATAAGTAACAAGTCATTTCCTCTTACAATGTAGTGCCCAAAATTCCCATGCTCCCTGTAGCTGGAAATAAAGTTTGGATTTATAAGGGAGCATGGTAATTTATATGATAAGCACTAGGATTGTGAACCACAAAGTTGGTGGTTCAAGTCCACCAGCCACTCCACAGGAGAAAGATGAGGCCTTCTGGAAACCTTTACACAAGACCACTATGAGTCAGAATCGACTTGACAGCACTTAACAACAACATATATTATTTGTGCACAATATTACTGTAACAAATAGAGAAAGTCTAATATTCCTGGTGTGGTGCTGTAGGATCAACACAGTACTGGTAACCACAAGTTCGATAGTTCAAACCCACCAGCTGCTCCTTGGAAACCCTGTCGCTATGAGTCGGGACCCCCTTGACCACATTTAACAAAAACAAACAAGATAAAAGTGCAAAAAGGAATACAAGACTTAAAGTGCTTTAAAGGGCCGTTCTTTAGGGAGAGAAGCAACTTCAATGGAGGTTGTAGCTTTTACAAAACAAAGACTGTTGCTTGCTTTTTTTCCCATCTACTATGGGAACAAGACAGTTAAAAAGGCAGAAAAACAAAACTTTCAACAAAGAAGAATCTTGTTTTCTCATGGCTAATTTTCCTTAAAAGTTCTCTCAGAAAGCAGCTTCATGCTTAGAGGAGCAGGATAAATGAGCCTCATGGTGCAATAGTTAAGTGCTTGGCTGCTTTTTTATAATTGGTGGTTCTCAACCAACTACTTTATTCTGCAGGAAAAAACCTGGCAATCTGTTTCTGTAACGATAACAGCCTAGAAAGGTCTGTTGGGCAGTTACACTTTATCGTTATGAGTAGAAATCAATTCAATGGTACCTAACAACAACAATGATCCTTATGTACACTGAGAACAAAAACCAGGTACTATGAAGATATCCAAAGGCAGTAAAAACAGAAGAGGATGAGGGTAAAGTAGTGCTAGATCCATGCTAGCAGCAGCTATCAGTCACTCTATAGACTATGGTCAGGTAGTCCAAGGTATCAATCCAACAGTGTCATAGACTCTGCAGCTTCCAGCCATGTGGGGGCCTTCAGCGCCCGTGGACCTGGAATCTCAATATAGGACAAGTCGTTGTACAATGTCATTAGAAAATATAGATGCTGACAACTGACGTCTGTAGTTAATCAGAGGGAAGGATAGAGGACTGGCAGTTATGATGCAGAATCCTACCCATGTTATGTTGTTCCAATTGTTAAGTGCCATTGAGTTAATTCCGACCCACAGAGGCCCTGTGGAACAGCTGGTAGGTTTGAACTGCTGACCTTGTGGTTAGCAGTACAGTGCTTATACTACAGTGCCACATCAGGGCCCCCATGTTATAGAAATTAGTCAATATATGCACAAATATTATCTTAGTCTTTCATAATTCATTATATTGTCTAAAAGGTTCCATATTAAATAATTCCACTCAGATATCGTTAAGTTGTTGTTAAGTGCCATGGAGTCAGTTCTGACTCAGTGATCCTGTATAGGGTTTCTGAGGAGAGGCTGATAAGTTTGAATCACTAACCTTGTAGTTCACACCGAGTCCAGTGCTTATTCTATAGTGCCACACCAGAACTCTGAGATATCGTTGTAACAAAAATAAATGGTTGCCAAGAGTCATTTTGATCATCTAGATGCCTGACCAAAGAGATGCATCAGTGTAGATATTTACTACAGACATTGGTCCCACTGAGTATATGCCTGGAGTGGAGGCTGCCTGTGTGAGCAGAAGTCTGAAGATGAAGGTTAAGCCCCAAACATGCCCATATAAAGAGTTCATTGTAGTATAATTGTGATTGTTTATATACAAACAAAATCCATAATAGCACAGAGAGGGGAAATTAGGGATAAAAATATCAACTCATTCCTCAGTTAAAGTATCTTAATATTCATCTTTTAGTCAGACATTTTCAATTATGTTGAAATGAAACCTTGCTTAAAGTAGAAGTTTTTCCTTAAATTTCTCTCCTGCACATTTTTAATGAATATTCAAATGATTAAAATGTGAAATAGAAAATGTCTACTAGCATAGTTGGCCAATTCCTCCAAATCATAAAATTAAGAATCTCTGCTTAAAATAAGCTCTCTGAAACACTTGGAGGGAAGTTATAAAATGTGCTGAATCATGTTCTTACCCAATTTATTGAATTGAATATCTTAGTTTTAAAGAGTATCATTTTACAACCACCTTTGCCATTTCTCACTTGGTGACCATCAACATTTTCTCTGCAATGTCACATTATCTATTGCTTAACCATATGTTAACACAGTACAATATTTGGAAACCTTTTAAATTATTTGATTAAAAAAACAAGAACACTGATGTACAAATATAATCTTGGCATTAGTCATCAAATGAATAATCTAAATGATTGGGAAAGAATTATTCATAAATCTTACAAGACTGTAAAATTAGAGAAGATAAAACTTATTTTGCTTGGTTTGAAGATTCTAACAGTAGCTGGAATCATCTGTGTGATAGAAAACAGACTTTACATACAATGCTCTTATATTTCATTTATATCACCTCTAAGAATCTAGTTTGATATTGGTTATAAAGGAGGCTCTGGATTGAACCGACTCCA
>NW_006408613.1:4419459-4426847 GCF_000296735.1 Chrysochloris asiatica | reverse complement strand
CCTGTGTTCCACTATCCTGAGCCTATTCCCTACCCTGTGCTCCACCTTCCCTTCCCTCCCCCTCACCCCACGCCATATACCCTAGTAACAACCACCACCACCAAGAAAATAAATAAAGAAAAATGAAATAAAAAAAGAAAAGATTTTTTTTCCCCTTTCAGTGTGGGTGCTTTTTCTTAATCTTTTACAATAATGACACTATGCCGTATTTCTCCTTTTGTGACTGACTGATTTCACTCAGCATAATGTCCCCAAGGTTCATCCATATTATGCAGTGGCTTGCTGCTTCCTTGTTATTCTTCAGGGTAACATAGTATTTCCTTGTATGTATGTACCAAAGTTTGTTTATCCATTCTTACATAGACGGGCATTTAGGCTGTCTACATTTTTTGCTATTATAAATAGTGCTGCTATGAACATTGGTGTGCATCTATCTACTCGTGTTATGGTTCGTATTTCTTCTGGATAAATACCAAGTAGAGGAATTGCTGGATCATAAGATCTTTATTTCCAACATTCTGAGGAAGTGACATTTTGTTTTCCAGAGTAGTTGGACCATTTTGAAATCCCACCAGCAATGTAGGAGGGTCCCAGTTTCTCCACATCCTTGCCAACACTTACTGTATTCTATTTTTTGTTATTGCTGGTATGAGATGCTATTTCATTGTCATTTTGGTTTGCATCCCTCTAATGACTAGTGATCATGAACATTTCTTCATATGTTTGTTGGCTGCCTGGATCTCCTCTTTAGTGAAGTGTATATTCATGTCCTGTGCCCATATTTTAATTGGACTATTTGTCCTTTTCTTGTAGAGGTGTTGTATTTTGTATATTTTGGAAATTAGTCCGTTGTCTGATGTATCGTTGCAAAAGATTTTTCCCATTCCCTGGGCTCCGTTTTTACTCTTTTGATGAAGTCTTTTAATGCATATAAGTTTTTAATTTTTAGTATGTCCCATTGATCTATTTTGTCTATTTTTGTTTGTGCAAGTTTCAAAATGTTTGGTAGTCTGTGTTTGCCCTGTATTAGAGATCTCATATTTTTCCCTATTCTTTCATTGATGACCTATGTAATTCTGGGATTCACATTTAGATCTTTAAGCCATGCTGAGTTGGTTATTGTATAAGGTGTGAGGTAAAGGTCTTGTTTCAATCTTTTGCATATCACTTTCCAATTCTGCCAGCACCAACTGTTGAAGAGACCATCTCCTCCCCATGCAATACACTTAGGTACTTTGTTGAAAATCAGTTGAAAATGTATGTGGATAGCTTAATGTCTAGATTCTCAAATCTGTTCCATTGATCTTTTGGGGTTTATCCTTCCTGGGGTTCTTTCAGCTTCTTGAATGTTTATCTTCTCGTTCTTCAAGATGTTAGTTAATTTTATTCCAGAAGCTCTTCAACTATTTCTTACTGTGGATTTCTGTGATTCTTCCTGTTCTGGTATGCCAATAATTCTTAATTTATTCTTCTTCATGATATCCAGCATGAATCTTAGACTCTCTTCAGATTTTTTTAATCCTTTTTTCTGCTTGCTCTCCTATCTTAGTGGTATTGAGGGATTTGTCTTCCAGCTCACTGGTCCTGGCTTCCATCTCTTCCATTCTGCTCCTTTGCCCTTTCAGTGTATTGTCCATTTCTGATATTTTATTATTAATCATCTGGACTTCTTTTTGTAGGTTTTGGATTGTTTCCAATGCCATATCTATCTAGTTTGATTGCTTCTGTAGCACTTTCCTGACTTCTTTCTTATTTTCCTCCACCCCTTTTCAGAGCATTTGAATTTGTCTTTATATTATTCTGAATTCCTTGTCAGGCAGATCCAGAGCCTGCTCTTCCAGCTCATTTGCTACTTTTTTCTGGTTTTGGACATGTGTTGATATCTTTAATTGTGTTTTCTTGGACATTTTCAACATTTATGTGAGTTTTTAATGCTTAAGTGGATGTATGTTGCTTTTTTTTTTTTTTTTAAAGCTTGCTGTTCCTGGTGGATATGATCTAGAGATAAGCTTCCCTTTTCAATGTAATGCCTAGCAGCTGGTTTTGGCTCTTGTCCACATGGTGGGGTGCTACAGGGCATGGCTGTATGATCACAGTTGCTGTCTCCTCTTGCGTAAGGTAAGGGGAGAAAGCTTCCACCCCTGGGAGAAGAGTGAGGCCAAGAAGACCAAAGAAACAATATCAAAGCAGAGACAGAAACTATCAATCAAAAACAAAAATAAAATTGTGATTGACATTGTTCACTGGCCTTTGCTGTCCAAAGGGTCCTGTCTAGGTTAACTATGGGACAGGTTCCCAGGGTCAAAACATCATAAGAAGCAGCCTGTGAGTTTCCTCTCTGTGCCTTTGGAAAACTGTGGGTGCAATGCTGGACTCTTTTGGGGGTGTGCTCCCTCCTACCTGAAGGCATCTGGGTTGTGCAGTGAGGGCATGATTGGGGTGAAGAAAAATATGTGAAAAATGAAAAGTAAAAAATGAAAAATCGGTCATACCTATCCCTTCAGATGCGCTGCTCGGGGTCTTCTAGAGCTGGGTTGCTGCCTCCCCTTGGCTGTGACCCCGCCCTCCAGCCTGAGGACTTCTGGCTGCCGGCCGCTGAGGCTGGATTGATTCAGAAATTACCGTATTTTACTTCCACTGGCAGACTTCTTCTCAATGGGCATGGGGAACTGGCGCATGGAACCTTAAGATCCAAAGCTCCGCAGTTTTTCTGTAGACACTTTCTCTTTTTTTTGGGGGGGTGGGTGTTGGCAGAAGAGTTATCACTGTCTGTCTCTGCTCCACACACACACTCACCCCCAAACCAGAACTCCCTTAAATCACTCTTATAAGCAGGTATTGTTCTTTGGCCCTTCAGAAGGTCAGCAAACAAAATGCCTCAAGCATCTAAAACATTGTTGTCATAACCATTGGCTCTTGATTGGTCTGCTTTGCTTTGAATGAATCACTTCCACCTCTTGGTAAGCAATGTTTTGATTATGCTTTTTCTTTAAGATTCTACTGCTAAAGTCATGTCTGATCTCCTATTAAAATTCTAATAAGAAATGCTTCAAGATCCTATCCCACTTGTTTAAAATTTCCATTGAAATTTCTGTTCTTGTCTTCAGCTGACCTTTTTGGCACCCAGGCTTCATCTTCAATATTGTCTCATCTCTTCTTAAAACAAGTTTTCCTTTGTAAAGTACTGATTTCTTTGGGGGCACTGACCATAAACTTTACACAAAGCATCTATGATTTCGCCATTCTTACACTCAAATTTCTCTATAAATTTGATAATATGTTCTTGCTTCTATTTTAGCAGAATTCAAGTTGCTTTACAGGAGGTTTTTTTCAAAAGGTTGTTTTTATCATTCTTAGTACCTCAAACTAGATCCGATCCAGACATGTTATAAGTTGGTAGTGGTGATGTGCTGTGCAGCCAGTTACGACTCATAGAGACCCTGCATAGGGTTTATGAGAGAAGAAAGCCTCATCTGTTTTCCCACAGAACGGCTGGCTGGTAGTTTCCAATTGCTGACCTTGAGGTTAGCAGCCTGACTCGTAACTACTACATTACCAGAGCTCCTTTATAATTGTTTTTTGTTTGGGTGAAAAAGAAAAAAATTGAACTCCATGCATAGTTTTTTTTTTTTTTTTTTTTTGACAATATGCATTTTCCATGAATTTTTATAGTGCAAAACAACAGTTGCTATGCTTTTCCAGATCCAGGGAGTGCAGGTGACTTTTATTTTCTTTACACATTTTAGCCTTTTCAACACAGAGCAAGTATTCATTCTGAGGGAAGAGTAATTTATATATAATGGGGTTTCTAAAGTTCATGGAAAAGTTCTACTATCTTTTAATTCCATTTTTCCATGAACTTCGTGAAGTCCCCTATGAACCAGAAGTTTGATATAAATTCAGTTTTTCTAATAGCATATTGTACTTTTGACATGGAAGTGATAGGAAATTCTTTGTTGTAAATCAGTGGTGAACATAGCTATATATCTCAGGCAAAACAAGTTCTATCTAGTTCTGAACAAATTACTTCTAGTGACAACCCACTAAACTCTAGCTCCAGGAAACTTTGAAGTTTGAAGAGATCATTTCTCACAGCTGAAAGTATGGTATTCAAGTCACAAAAGAACACTAAGAACCTTCCACTGTGATTAGAATTCAATTTGGTTTTTAGAGTTATAATAAAAATGAAGGGTATTATGATGGAAAAAGATGAAGCTTTCTGCTTTTGCAAAGATGAACAGCCTCAGAAACCCTATAAAGTGTCGCTATGAGTTGGGACCGATTCAACAGATCTTGAACAACAATAGCAACAATGGCACTGAAAGATTAGCCATTAAGCCCTTGGACATGACTTTGTGTGAACAGAGATGTTTTGCAGAGGAAAGTGAAATTTCATGAACTTACAGTCATTCTTCCAAAAATGTATTTTGGTGTATATTCAAGGATCACCTATATGGACTGTCTCAGTGTTTCAGTGACCACATATTGTATAGACCAATGTTATACCTAGAAAATATGTGTACAATGTTTGTGCAGAACAATTTATCGTTTGCCTTCTATAGCACTCTTAAAGAAGACAGTAAAAGCAATTTTAGGGATTATGCTACTGATTTTCCAGAAATTCACACCAATGTTTGTTCCTAGATAACAGAGACATAAACAAATACAGCAAAGGAGAATGTAGCAGTCTCAGTTCATGTAGACTAACTTCCACATTTTATGCCAACACTACCCTATGCAAAACTACAAACAGGGCTGTTCTAAGTGAGTTTATGATTATAAGACACTGTGCTCTGTTTTCTGTTCCCTCTGTCATTGTCACCATCATTTCCTCCCACACATGCATATCTATTCATCTGACAGCTGCTGTACCACTGAGAGAGAAAGAGACTTGAATAATGGAGCTCTAGTGTGGTGCTGTGGGGTTAATACTCCAGGCTCCAAAGCCGTTTGAACTGCAAGGTCGGCAGTTCAAGCTCACTAGCTGCTCCTTGGAAACCCTATACAGGGTCGCTATGGGTTGGAATAGACTCAACGGCACTTGACAACAACAAACAATAACCCTGAAGCAGAAAGCACTTGGGACAGGAAGCTGAAATTGAAGTCCAAGGCTTCACTGCTACTCACTCAGTCAATTAATTGTGCCTTGTGGATTTTCAGTTTCTTCACTAGGACTCTAATCCTTTAAAAACATAAAATATTTTAAAATAAAGAAAACAGTACATAGACACATTTTAACCCAGCATTCCAAATTAGTATGCAGTAGCATTTTGCCACATTTAATTCAGATGCCATTTTTACCAGAGAAATAACAACTTAAACCTCCATCACCATTTGTACCTGTCCCCTCCATCTAAAACAAACATTATTCTTAAATGGGTATGTATTTTACCACATATGTTCATTTTTAAGGTGTTTTTTAGTATACAGATGATGTCTATTTTGCATAGGAAAGAAATTTTCTGAGGTATAACTATGTAACAAAAACACGTCAAACAAGCATCTGTAAATTGTGGGATATGGGCTTGACCATTTTAAACCATAAAAAGCTTCTTTGTGCTTATGAGAAACACCAGCTCCCAAATGTTGCTCTGGAGTATTCGTACAGGTCTATACTAGCAGGTGCCAAAAGTAGACCCACTGCTGTCAAGTTCATTTGGACTCATGGTGACCCTTTAGGACAGAGTAGAACTGTCTGTAAGTCTTCACAGAAGCTGACTGTCACATCCTTCTCCCTCGGTGTGGTTGCTGGGTTTGAACCACCAGCCTTGCAGTTAGCAGCTCGATGCTTAATCCACTGTGGCATCAGGGATCCTTTCCTAAAGTATCTTCTCGTTGTCTAATGCCATTGAGTCGGTTTCTGAGGAGCAGCTGGTGGTTTGAACCACCAACCTTGAGGTTAGCAGGCCAGTGCATATACTACAGATACTTTATATGTGCAATAATTATGCTTTAATCTAAACTAAATTCTCTTACTTACCAACTAGCTGTCTAACACTTCAGTTTTACATCACATAAAAATGATAAAGACTGTTTCATGTTGTTGATTTTATTAACATTTTTTAACTTGGACCTCCTAGGTAAGAACCTTTGGCCATGTAGTCAAAGACTTGATCTCAGTGCTTGCTTCTTATATTCATTTAAGGATTTTAATCATTCTCTAATAGTGGGAAAGATGTGCACATTCATATATTATAATGGAAATGGCACCATGCCCTAGGATCACCGCCTCCCCCCTACTGCTTGAACAGTGCAGCTTTTAAATAAATGGAATGTAGGTTCTCTTGCCATACCAATTAGGAAGATATGTATTCACTTCTATTAGGATTCCCTTTAATTTCAAGATCAAATCTTAAAAAGTGCTGCATATTTTGTATCATTAAGGTTTTATTATAGTAGGTTTTAGGATAGTGTGAATTAAGTGAAATGTTGGTGATTCAAATCTCTCCAGAGGCACCTTGGAAAAATAGGACTGGTGATCTACTTCTGAAAAGTCAGTCATTGAATCTCCTACATAGGGACAGTCCTACTCTGACATACATGGATCACCATGAGTCAGTCAACTTGAAGGTAACTTTTGTGTGTGTGTAAGCTTCAGCAGTCTCTGTTCTCAAATCTGCAAGATAAAGTTCAACTCCTAAGTGATTAAGGACCAAGAACTTTAAAATTACAACCCAAAAGGTACTTGACTTTATAAAAGACCTGTCTGACACAACAGTGATACTTCTGGACTGTGGCAACTGCTCTCAAAAGCCTGACTGAAAAAGTGTAGGCAAAAGCAATCAGTCTCTTATTCAGGTGCTCAATGCCATATTACATCTTAAACCTTGAAAATCTCTATGTTGCTGTTAGGTGCCATGAAACTGATTTTGACTCACAGTATGTAACAGACTAGAACTGTACCCTATGATTTTCTATAGGCTGAAATATTTATCACCAGGTCTTTCTTCCAGGGAAGTGCTAGGTGGGTTTGAAGCGCTGAGCACTTCATTATGCCACCAAGGTTCCTTATTGCTTTTCTGATTTGCCTCAGTAGGAAGATAATTAGGCTATATGTCCTTTCACCAAGGACATACATATGAAAAGGTTTTATGAGGAACAGTCTGTATTTTTTTAAATGTAATTATCATAAGGATATTTGTTCATTACCATATCAATGTCCTTTGTATAGAAATTTGTATGCTGAGTTCTACTTGAAGTTCAAAATTAACAAAAGAAAACATTTTCTCCTTGGTTAACCTGTATACGTGTTTCTACTAAACAAATATAATTACTTACCTATCATTTCTATTTTTGCTTTTTATTTTTAAAAGGATCAAAACTATTGCAGTCTGTATACTTCTTTCACAGCCAAGTTGTAGACAATGTTTAGTGAGCTCTGGTAGCGT
>NW_006408613.1:4418202-4419359 GCF_000296735.1 Chrysochloris asiatica | reverse complement strand
TTTAAATTTAAAACCAAACCTAAAGATAAAAATATAAACTTTATTTCTCAACATATGCTCCATCAAGGTCAAGACATTTTAATACCAGTTGTTGTAGGATCAGCACTGGACTTCAAATCACAAGGTCAGCAGTTCCAGTCTATCAGCTGCTCTTTGAAAACCGACTCAATAGTAATTAACAACAACAGTAACAATAACACTAGCTATTTCACCCGTCCCTAAAGAACTGAGGGTCCTGGGAATTCAGCCATGTCAATGTAGTCTTTTGAACATTATTAACCGCAGAAAAATGGGTGCCTTTAATGATTTTTTAAGATTTGGAAACAAAACAAACTCAAGAGTCAAAGCAGGATGGCAAAGTGGATGTCTAAGGATTCCCATAAAAGCTCGTAACAAATTGCCCTTGCCTTGAGGACAAGAATTACCAGGAGCGCTCTGGTCTTCACTCTTTGGTGAAGCTTTCCCAGGAGTTTTCCTTCTAAAGTTTTAACTAACTTTCTCAAATCACTCTTTTTTTTTCTTAAGTTTTTAATTGTGAATTATGTGTGAGTTTACGTGGGTGAACATTATCTTTACATTCATCCTATCGTACTTTGTTTCATTGCAATGGTCACAATCCCCTGCATGCATCATCAAACACCCAAAAGGTAAACCCCACACTCCTGCCACACTGGACACCAGCACACAACCCCTCTCCCTCCCTGAGTCCAGAGTCCCAAGCTGCTCCTTCTGTCCACGTCATTACCTCTGCCTCCATCCCTAGTGTCACTGCCTCTCCGGACACAGTCTCCAACTTTGCTTTTCTCCTTTGATGGTTCCAGGGATCTCTGCTCCTGGACTGCAAAATCAGCCACTCCCTTCCTTTTGTTACCAAACATTTACATTTACCTTTCCAACACTCACTGTCAGACCTGATAGCAATCATTCCCTATAAAACCACAGGAGTCCTTTCCCCTTCACCTTTTTATTAACCCCATCCATACTGGCCGGAACTGACTCGACACATAACAAGTTGGAAACAATTCAGTGGAGGTTCTACCTTTTCCTGTATCCTCTGGAGCTAGGTTCCCTATTGAAAGCTTGTAATCCAGTCATTTCTTGCCTTTGTAGTTCCCTTATTTTGGGTAGCCAATGTCTAAGTTCCCCCTCCCTGTTCA
>NW_006408613.1:4405715-4413492 GCF_000296735.1 Chrysochloris asiatica | reverse complement strand
CGGAACCGACTCGATGGCACTTAACAACAACAACAAATAGAAACTACGAACATTTAGTAGACACTCAATAAGCATTTGTGAGGATATTACATGGCACTAAATCAGAGAAGGGTTGTGTGGCTGTATTTTCATTCTCTGCAAAATTTCCAATAATAAACATAAGCAATGTTTCAGGACAGAAAGACTCCTTTGCTTTCTGGAATTGCCATTCCTTTACCATGCATTTTTCCCCTTCCCAAGGACAGAATGCTGTTAAGATATATCACTCAGACCTCATTAACACTGAATTGTTCATTTTAGATTTGACCTGATTGCTGTGCCAATGACGAAAAGCATTCAAAAAACACAGCCGATCTAATTCTCTTAAAAAATATGTTACATTAGAACAAAGACATACAGGCATACCTTGTACTTTAATTTTCTTAGCCTTTTATTGTGAATTAAGTGAAGATTTTCAGGATAACACACTGGACTGCAAGGTCAGTTTGAGCTGCAAGGTCAGCAGTTCAAACCCACCAGTCACTCCTTGGAAATCTTATCCAGGGTTGCTATGAATCAGAACCAATTCCAAGGCACTTAACAACAGAAACAATTGTACACTTTTAATACTACTTTTAAGGATTAAGACACTAACTACAAAGTAATGTGACTGATTTTTTAAAATACAAATTGTATCAGCGTTTCCATATTTAAATGAACACAACCCTTTAACAGGTATTTCACTTGAACTCTCATTCTTAAAACATTCTAAGAACTTTTTCTCGGAAACTTTAAAAGTCAGATGAAAATAGTTTTTCACTGGCCATCTAGATTGGCTATTTTTGGAAAACACCACTTAAGGTATCATCACCTATCTGGTACAATTATATCCTTTCTAATGCAGTGAAAGCTCCTTGGAAGTCTCAAGTATATGACATTTCTGCTCACATTCCCCAAGTTTCCTAAGCACAATACTTTGCAAATTGTGGATGCTTTGTCGTCTACTTGTTAAAAATTAATTGATGTTATAATGACCCTGCATACAGAAAGCACTCTATAGCATCACCTTACTTCTGGCAAGAGGAAAACATTTTTGTTTCTTTTTCTCAGAAAGTCACCCCCCACTCTCAGACAGGATGGAACACAGACAAACTAAAAAGTGATAAATAGCTCCACAAAGTGTGTCAACAAATCTGCTGCACTAGATTGTCCCATGACCAACCTCAATTTGTGAAGCTAGAGAAGCCTTTTAAATTGCCACCATAAAATGCATAAAATTCTGCAAAATAACTTGGTGGCTCTGGAAACTTGAACCGATTTTTGAATCCCCAAAGGATATAGGGACAGAAATTTGCAAGCCCCTGCTCTAGAGAGAAAAGTTTATTAAAATAAAATATCATATCACAACTAGACTAATACTTGCAGAGCAAATGCATACTCCAAATCATCTTTTACTGGGGGTCTTGAAGTTTTCTTTGTATAGTTTCTTGCTGGGTTCATTGATGGTTACCACATCATACTTTCTAAAGGCAGTAGTTGCTAGGCAATGACACCCACACCCTGTACTCAACATTGAATAACAGACTAAAGTTTCCAGTACTGAATTTTAAAATAGATTCATTCAAAGAGCAGAAAAGTCATACGAGTATCAAAACAAGAATTTCTAACTTAACTTCTCAAAGCAACTGAGTGATGACAATTGCAAGAGAAGCAAAATAAACAAAAATCACTGAAGGCCAATTTGAAACTGTTCTACAAAAATTCTGAAAGTGGTGTCCAAGACAATCCAGCTACACTATGACTCATGGACGTGGCATGGTTCTATCTGCATAAATAATACACAAATCGCAGTTAAAAAAGGAATAAGGTAAGTATTTAATTCATTGACTACAGCCTGGTGTTAATGAGATCAATAATACTGATGTGGTAACATAATAATCTATCTCTAACAGAAAGTCTATAGGGAAGTGGTGATTCAGTAGCAGAATTCTTGGGTTCCATAAGGAAGAGCCAACTCCTATTCCCGGCCAATGCACCTGAAGCACAGCTACCACCCATCTCTCTGTGGAGTCTTGCGTGTTGCTATGATGCTGAACAGGTTTCAGAAGAGTTTTCAGACTAAGAAGGACAAGTAAGAAAAGTCTAGTGATCTATTTCCAAAAAAAATCAGCCAATGAAAACCCTATGGATCACAACCATCCGATCTCATTGTGTCCAGAGTCACCATGTTCCTCTCTTGTGGGATGACTCTGGGCAGATCAGGAAAACGGTTTTAGTAAAATTATTTTATTGCTGTTATTAGGTGTGTTCAAGTCAGTTCTGACTCAGAGTGACCCTATACACAACAGAACGAAACACTGCCCTCTTCTGTGCCATCTTTATGAGTTATGTTTGAGTCCATTATTGCCGTCACTGTTAATCTATCTTATTGGGAGTTTCCTCTTTTTCGCCGACCTTCTACTTTTCCAAGCATATGATATCGTTCTCCAGCGCCTTGTTTCTCTTGAAAACATATCCAAAGTACAAGAGACAAAGTCTCGTCATCCTTGATTCTAAGAAGCATTCTGGCTGTACTTCTTCCAATAGATTTGTTTGTTCTTCTGGTAGTTCATGATACTTCCAATATTCTTCACCAACACTATTAATTCAAATGCATCAATTCTTCCACGGTCTTCCTTATTCATTATCCAACTTTCACATGCATAAGAGGTGGTTGAAAATACCATGATTTGAGTCAAGCGCACCTTAGTCCTCAGAGTGATGTCAATGAATAGATTGATCATTTACAACATCTCCGTAAATGAAAAGTATCTTTATAATGTATTAACTTTAAACTGTTGTTGTTGTAATGTGCCATGGAGTTGGTTCCGACTCATAGCCACCCTGTACAGAGTTTCCAAGGCTGTATATCTTTACGGGAGCAGAAAGCCTCATCTTTCTCCAGTGGAACAGCTGGTAGTTTCGAACTGCTAACCTTGCAGCTTGCAGCCCGATTCATAACCACTACGCTACCAGAGCTCCTTAACTTTAAACTGTATAAAGGTCTAAAATACAGTTTAAAGTTAATTCATTATAAAGATACTTTTGTTTTACAGAGATGTGTTGGACACCCTGTACGGGGTTGCTATGAGTCGGAACCGACTTCACGACACATAACAACAGAAACAACAACAACAAAGTCTAAAAAGTGGAATCCCAGTGTGATGTTTTAGGATAAATACTGGTCTGCAAGTTGGTATGAACTGCAAGGTCAGTGGTTCAAACTCACCAACCACTCATTGGAAAGCCTATTCAGGGTCACTATGAGTCAGAATTGACTCGACAGCTCTTAACCACCACAACAACAAAGGTCTAAAAAATCCCCAGAGAAATTTTAACTCTGTTTTCCTATACTCACAGAACTAGCAAATTGTATTTTTAAATTTTAAAATAAATTTTTAGAAGGAATTTTAAAGATCATTCACTTAATGCTCCTCCTTTTACAGGTAAGAGCAAAAATGTAAGTCCTACACAAGACCTTTTTAAAGTGTTGAATAGCAAAGATGTCAGCTTGAGGACTAAGGTGCGCCTGACCCAAGCCATGGTATTTTCAATAACCTCATATGGATGCGAAAGCTGGACAGTGAATAAGGAAGACCACAGAAGAATTGATGCTTTTGAGTTATGGTGTTGGAGGAGAATATTGAAAGTACCATGGGCTGCCCATAGAACCAACAGATCTGTGTTGGAACAAGTGCAGCCAGAGTGCTCCTTGGAGGCCAAGATGGCCAAATTTCGTCTCTCATACTTTGGACATATTGTCAAGAGGGACCAGTCAGTAGAGAAGGATATCATGTTTGGTAAGATGGAGGGTCAGAGAAAAAGAGGAAGACCCCCAAAGAGATGGATTGCTCATGTGGCAGCATCGATGGACTCAAGCATGGTAACAGTAGTGAGGTTGGCCCAGGATCGGGCAGTGTTTTGTTCTGCTGTGCATAGTGTTGGTATGAATCAGTACCAACTCGATGGCACCTAACAACAACAACCTTATGAATAGGAAAACTAAGGTACTGAGGTCCACACAGTTAAACACACTGAAATACGAATCCATCTATTCAAACACTGATGATTCCCAATCTGTGTCTCTAGCCTAGTCTTCTTGTCAGTCTCTGTATACAACTGCACCCTGGTCCTCTGCACTTGTTTATACAAATGGCACTTCTGAAGTAACATGGCACTGTGCACTTCAAATGGGTGAATTTACTATATGTAAATACTTTAATAAAAATAAAAAAGCAACACATAAAAAATCCATCACAGAACTCTGATTTTTTTTTTTTATACTCTCCAAAATCAGCTCATGGTTTACAGCCCAATTCGTAACCACTACGCTACCAGAGCTACTTAACAACAACAAATACTTTGATAAAAATAATAAAGCAACACATCCATCTCAGAACTGTGATTTTTTTTTTTTTTTATGCTCTCCAAAACCAGCTCATTCCCTAATCCCTAGTTTAATAGGGCAGGGACCTCATTTTTCATGTTCCTAACTGTACCCCCAGTTTCTATAGTCATGGTACAGTGAATTTACTTAATATAGCTCTTATATCCAGAACTCTCACAAAATGATTGGGTGGGACCATGCAAATAAGACCTTCTGGACTCTAGTGCAGGGATTAGTCAGCTTTGCTACACTTAAAATGAGCCATCTCAGAAGCGAGAATGGGGATTTCATTACCAAACAGAAAGAAGAGTCACAAGTGAAGTCTATCGTTTGGACCCCAAGATCCCTGTGTGGAGAGGTGGCAACAGAGATGGCACCACAGAGAGGCAGAGCAGTGGGATGCATGGCTCACAAAGTGAGTATAGCTTAGTGCCTTTGAGTAGGAGACTGGCTTGTCGGATGGGGTGCCCTTTGGGCATTTATTCACAGGACTAAAGGAACTTCATAATACTTGCTAAGTAAGGCAGAGGCCAAGGGACCTTGTGACTGAGAGGACAAGAACTTGTGAGAGAATAAGTGAGAAAGGCTTGCCTGTGGTACAGTGGAGAAGAAGAGCTCATGACCAGAGAACTGCTGTATCTTGAGCGGTTTCTGTCCTGATTTGTACCCTGTTCACTTAGCCATTGTTCCTGTGTACTGCTAAGTCACTTCTGACACATAACAACCCTGTACAGGGTTTCAGAGAGTGGCTGGTGGGTTTGAACTACTGACCTTGTAGTTACAAGGCCAGTATTTTTTCTACAGCACCACACCAGTTAATTTCCCTTAAAAAAACAAACAAACCATAATTGTGAGTATTGTCTGTGAGTTCTGTGTGGCCATTGCAATGGATTATCAAATCCAGCAGAAAAGTAGAGTTCCATGGGAGGGATGATTGGGGTCAAAACAGGATAAAGAAGGTTGAAAAGTGGAGGCATATCTGACCTTCGCTTCACAGAAACAGGCCTTGGGTTGATTCTGAGTTTGATTCTCCTTTGCCCTTGTAAAGCTGAAGGAAATCAGATTTGTACCCCACACGATTTTTTGCAAATAGGTATGTTGTGTTAGTTGTTGCTGATTCAATTTTTACTTACACAGCCCCCAAGTAACAGAGTAGAACTACTGTATAGAGTTTTCTAGGCTGTAATTTTCCAGGAGACTCCTGGTATGGTGCTGTAGGATCAGCACTGAACTGCAAACCACGAGGTCGGCAGTTCAAACCCATCAGCTGCAACTCGGGAAGCCTATATAGGGTCACTATGAGTCGGAACCAACTCGATAGCCCTTAACAACAACAACAACAGTCTTTACAGGAGCAGATCATCCAGCTTTTCTCCCATTGAGTCGATGGGTGAGTTCAAACTGCCAACAATTTGGCTAGCAGCTAGTTGCTCTAGCCATTGCAACACCATGGCTCCTTATGTTGTCCTGACTTACTGCCACCCTGTATAGGGGTTCCAAGGAGAAGCTGGTGTATTTAACTGCTGACCTTGTGTTTAGTAGTCCAGTACTTACACTGTGGTGCTACACTAGGCTCCTTGTGGTGGTAGTGGTGGCCATCGAGTTGGTCCCGAACCATAGCGAGCCTGTAGAGTTTCTGAGGCAGTAACTCTTTGTTATTCTTAAGTGCCGTCGAGTCGATTCTGACCCATAGCGACCCTGTATAGGGTTTCCGAGAAGCAGTTGGTGAACTTGAACCACTGACCTTGCAGTTCAAACGGCTTTGCAGTCTGGCACATTAACCCACAGCACCACACCAGGACTCTAATAACTCTTTGTGGAAGCAGAAATTCTAAGAAGCTTTCTGGCTGTAGTTTTTCCAGTACAGATTTTTTGTTCTTCTGGTAGTTCCTGGTATTTTCAATATTCTTCACCAACACCATTAATTAAATGCATCAATTCTTCTTCAGTCTTCGTTACTCACTATTTACATTTTACATACATAAGAGGTGGTTGAAAATACCATGGCTTGAGTCAGGTGCACCTTAGTCCTCAGTGTGATATTGTTGTTGTTGTTAAGTACCATGGAGTTGGTTCCGACTCATAGTGACCCTGTACAGGGTTTCCAAGGCTGTAAATCTTTTTTTACAGGAGCAGAAAGCCTTATTTTTCTCCCACGGAACAGCTGGTAGTTTTGAACTGCTGACCATGATATTAGCAGCCTGATTTATAATCACTCTGCTACCAGAGCTCCTTCATTGTGATATGTTGTTTGTTGTTATGTGTCGTGGAGTCGGTTCCAACTCATAGAGACCCTTTACAGGGTTTCTGAGGCTGTAAATCTTTACGGGAGCAGAAAACCTCATCTTTCTCCCATGGAACACCTGGTAGTTTTTAATTAAAATACCTCATGTTTCTCCCAGGGAGTGGATGTTATATTAAAACTTCGGACCTTCTGGTATAGCCCAATGCATAACCATGATACTACCATTCCTTGCTCCTAGGATCTTTATAAGTGTTTTTATTTTCCTATCTAGTGATTATCTATGTAACAATCAGTTGCCTTTTAAGTATATAGATAGTAACACTTTATGTCTAACAAAGTTCCATATTATTTAGAGAGAAAAGGGACAGATTCACTGTTTCCAGAAATAAACATTCATTGTATGTGGAACAAAAGAAATGAAACCAATACAAATAATAGAATAAACAAGACTAGAAGTTGGTTCTTTGAAATCAGTGAAATCTCTTGTAAGCAAAGGAAAAAAAAAAAAAGGAGATGATGAAAATAACATGAGTAAGAAACGAAATAGGTAACATCACAATAGAATCAACAGAAATCAAAAGGATAATAACAAGAACAAACAAGATAGCGGATCAGGTGGACATGTAGCAGAGAGCTCCACCAACAACAACACAGAATACCCGACTAAGCAGGCTCAGGGGATGATCCCAGAACTCTGAACCACATATAAAGGAATACTTAGAAGGTTGGAAGGCTCACAGCTGGGGAATTTGTGGCAGAAGCAAGAATTCTATTGCTTTCTAGTCCGGGACGCTTGGCTGCTCCAGGAACCTCCATCTTGGGTAAGACTACGTGGGGGAAGGATCAGAGCGGCCACAGACACCTGGAAGAACCGCTGAGATAAAGGTGTGGACATTCTTCTTTTTTGGTAGCTGTTCATTGGTCCCTTGCTGTCTGCACACCTCTATTCTGGTGACTAGAGGGGTGCCTGAGCTAGTGGGCAGCCCAGCCTCACCCTCGGAGGGTTCTACTACGCATGCGCACAGATCTTCTCAAAATTTAAAGAGACAGTTTCCAATTAAAACCAAACGGCCACAGCCGGCCCTGAACTGTTTCAACTAGAAGAAAGGACTGAATGGGGATTGTGG
>NW_006408613.1:4401332-4402951 GCF_000296735.1 Chrysochloris asiatica | reverse complement strand
AAAAAAAAAAAAAAGGATAATAACAGAACACTCTAACAAACATTAAATTGTAGAAAAAATGGGCAATTTTCTAGAAACATACTACATACCCAGACTAACACAGACTGAGGTAGAAATATTTGAACAGAGTCATAGAAAAAAGAAAGAAATTTTACATGCTTTAAAATACTCCCAACAACAACAAAGTCTTGGCCCAGATGGGTTCACTGGAGAATTGTAACAAACATTCAAAGGAGGGGTGACACACATTCTACTCAAACTATTTGAAAAAACAGAAAAGGAAGGAATACTCCCAATTCATTCGATGAAGCAAGTATAATCCTGATAAGATATCCAAACTAGGCAAAGACACTACTGAAAAAGAAAAATTAGAGACTAATATCACTCAACATAAGGAGCTCTGGTAGCGTAGTGGTTACGAATCGGGCTGCGAACCTTAAGGCCAACAGTTCGAAACTACCAGCGGCTCCGCGGGAGAAAGATGAGGCGTTCTGCTCCCGTAAAGATTTACAGCCTCAGAAACGCTATGGGTCGGAACCGACTCGACGGCACTTAACAACAACAACAACAACATCACTCAACATAATCCAACCCAATAGAATCCAACATCAAGTGGAATTCATACCAGGTATTCAGAGAGAGTTAAGAAAATTCCTCAGCATAAATAATGGCATCAACATAAAACCAATGACCAATATTATTCTCAATGGGGAGAGGCTGAAAGTGTTCCCCTTATATATGGGAACCAGATAAGGATGTCACCATTCCAATATTGTATTTGAAGTCCTAGCCACAAGACAAGAAAGGCATCCAAATTGATAAAGAAGAATTACAACAATCTCTGTTTACAGATGATATGCATAGAAAATCCCAGAGACTCAACAAGAAAGCTACTAGAACTAAGAGAAGGATACAACAAAGTGGTAGGTACAAGATTAATATACATATTATCAGTAGGATTCCTCCACACTAACAAAGAGAACTCTATAGGAAATCAAGAATCATTTACAATAGTCACACATAGATTAAATACTTAGGAATAAACCTAACAAGAAACACAAAAACACATACACAGAAAACTACAAACACTACTGTACTACAAGAAACCAAGAGATCTGTGTAAATGGAAGAACACACCATGCAAATGGATAGGAAGGCATAACATTGTGAAAATGTCAATACTACCTAAAGTGAACAACAGTTAGAAAACAATCCAGAACCAGATCCCATTATCATTCTTTAAAGAGATGAAAAAAGTAATCACCTAATTTATATGGAAAGGAAAGACCTTGGTTAGCAAAGCACTACTAAAGAAGAAGAATAAAGTATCTTCCCCCCCACCCCCACCCTACACACAAATAAGATCTTTTATTTGTCATCATTGAAAGTCTGAATTTTAAACAGATTCTTGAACTGGTGACTCATAGCCATCAGTTTGTTCAACTTTAGCACCTGTCTCATCTCCAGTAGCTTCTCCAGAACTACTGCCTTTACCATGAAGCTCCATGAGTTTTCCCAACTCAAACTTGGGCTTCTTCGGCATTTTTACTTTCCTAACAAACACATCATGGAGAGGGTAAACACACTGGCAAGCCTTCTCTATGTCCTTTCCAATGTTG
>NW_006408613.1:4399082-4400802 GCF_000296735.1 Chrysochloris asiatica | reverse complement strand
ACCTTTTATAAAGCACTTGTTCTTGCCGACTACTATGGTGCTGCTCAGACAGCTAAAAGGCTCACTGTATCTTAACCTACTGTATCTTAAACCTACTATGTATCCAGGGTGGTCAAAACAGCCTGGTAAAAGGACAGAAACATAGACTAATAGTACATAACTTAGAACCCAGAACTAAAAATGCACAAACAGTTAAAGATAAGTTTGGACTTGGACTTCTTAAAAATTAAACACTTTAGCTCATAAAAAGATTTCTCTAAAAGAGTTGAAAGAGAACTTGCAGACTAGGAAAAAAGGTTTTGCAATGGCATATCAGACAAGGGACTAATCTCTAAAATTTATAGAAAACTTTAACAGCAACAAAAACAAACAAATCATTTCAAAAATAGGGAGAGGACTTGAGAAGGCACTTTACTGAAGAAGACACATGGGTGGCCAACAAATACACAAATACGTGGGATATTTAGAGAGTTGCAAATCAAAATGTCAAAGAGATAACATCTCACCCAACCAATAACAGTATAGTTCAGAAAAACACAAAACAACCAACGCTGCTGAGTATGGAGAGATGAAAATACTCTTACAATGCTGATGGGACTGTAAAATGGTACAAGCTCTGTGGTAAACAGTATGTTGCACTTCCTTAAAAAGTCCAAAACAGAAATAATATATGATCCAGAAATCCCACTAATAATTCTAGAGAAATAAAAGCTATGATACTAATAGATACACGTTCATGTTCATCACAGAATTGTTCATAGTAGCAAAAAGATGGAAAAATGTCCACCAATAGATAATGAATAACATAGGCAATCTATTACAGAATAATTAAGAATACAGGAAATGCCTTATAACATGGATGCACATGATGGACACTAGCTAAGTGAAATAAGTCATTTACAAGAGGGTAAATGTTGTATGAGGCCACTGTTTAAAAAGTCAAGAAAAGCTTTACACACAGAAAGAAACATTCTTAGATGGCTACCAGAGATGGCAAGGGATAGAAGGGTAAATCACTAATTAGAGGGTAGACATATGTTAGGTTACATGAAGGGAAACGCAATCCACAATAAGGGAGAGGTCAACACAACATGATCAAGCCAAAGGAAGACAATGAGAGGTAACACATGCATAAAAGACAACAAAGGTGAATGCTATTATACACACAACCCTGCAATAATAGAATAAGGATGAGTATCTATTAGTAGATACATAGGTAAGCACACAAGCTGAACAGATGTCAGAAGGTGAATGGGAGTACACCCATGAATGTATATAGGTTTGGTAGAGGATATATCTACACATGTATATGTATACACTGCAAATATATCCAAGGAAATGCAAAGGTAGAAGTTTTGTAACAAGGAAGGGAGTGATTAATTCTCCAGGATAGGAGCGGAGGTCTCTGGGACCATCAACAGAGAAGAGCTGAGAGCGGGACCCTACCCAGAGAAACAGAGATGCCTGAGATAGAGACAGAGATGATGACAGGGAGTGATGAAGCGACTGGGGACTTTGGACCCAGAGAGGGAAAGGGACTGTGGGCCAAAAACTGGGGGGAGGAGAGGGAGGTGTAGGGGGTGGGTTTCTGGGATATACCCTTTGGGTGGTTGATGATGCATGGAGGGGATTGGATCCATGTAAATGAGATGATATATGATGGAATGAATGTAAAACTAAAGTTCTCCCATGTAAACTATCATATAATTCACAATAAAAC
>NW_006408613.1:4396153-4397437 GCF_000296735.1 Chrysochloris asiatica | reverse complement strand
TATATGATTTGTTGAATGTAAAACTGGTGATCTGCCCTGTAAGCTATCACTCAATTCACAATAACAACTTAAAAATTTAAAAAAGACATAAAAAAAAAGTAGCTGTTGCCTTGTCTTAGTATACTGCATTGCTAAACTTTTTTTTCTTTGAAATTTTAAACCAAAGCCATACCTTTTATGAAAAACATAATAAATACAGAAATAAACTGTATATATCGGCTGTTTTCTACCACAAATGTAATTTTATTTAAAACGCTACTTTGCTATTTAATGAGCAAAGACCATCTGCTTACTAATTGTGAAATAGCAATTCAATAATCTGAATTAGAGATGTCAGGCTTTCTCTGGAGAAACAGAAAACGTCAACTCTTCAAACATTAACCCAACAAGTAGAAAAAAAAAAAAAATCATGACTTTTTGATAGATCCAATAAAGCCTAAACACTTTCTATCTAACAGCTTAAAGACTAAAGATAAACTACTACAGAGACAGGGAAATGAGAAGAATAGATGAGCAGCAGCACCAGGCAGTTATCAAAGGATACTGCAAAGCAGTGGCTCTCAAAGTACCCTCCAGGCCAGGCCACCAGCATCAGCATCACCTGAAAGCCTATTAGAAATGCAAATTCTTTACCCACTCCTGACCTAGGGTATCAGAAATGCTTCATGTAGACCCAGCAATCTGCTTAAACAATCATGCTGAATGACTCAGATGTAGTGTGAGAACCACTGGGGTAGGGATGATGAAAGAGAAAGAGCATGGCATTGAAGCCTCTTAATTAAAAACGGATCTTCCGTGAAGAGCATATCAGTTGGAAATGTTATTTCTTGTGAGAACCCAACCCCAGGGATTCTGTCCAGGGCTGAGACCCTTATCTTGTGTCCTAAATCTAGAATTACTAACCTAACTAGATGGAGTTTATATTTTTTATACCTCTGCATTTACTTTCATCTATTTTTGATTCAAATAAAAAGCTCTTATTTAGTTCTTATGGAATATGTTTTAGATGTTTCAGCATTTTCATTTAGTATATTTCAAATGATAGCATTTTGTTTTTAAACTAATATTTTACCAACTTAAAAATTTCTCACTTAAAAAATATGGATATAACCCTCCTTTAAGACTGAAACTCAAAGGGAACACATGAGCAGGCATTTAAGCTTGCTGACGACCACATTGGTCTACTGGTGAGTGGAAGGGGGTAAAGGCAGCAATGAAGAAATTGGGCTGAGTTCAACCATGTTCCCTAGACTCCTGTTGACCTGGAGATGAGAGAGAGAAGAG
>NW_006408613.1:4388808-4395828 GCF_000296735.1 Chrysochloris asiatica | reverse complement strand
CCCCTCTGTACACAGGGCAGATAGGGATGGACAACTTAGACATTGGCTACCTAAAATGAGGGGGTGATAAAGCCATGAAGTGGTTGGCTTACAAGGTTTCAAGAGGGCGTTTAAGACTATGTAAGGGAAGATAATCCCCACTGAATAGTTTTCATCTGGTCTAGATGGGTCTGGTAAAAAGAGATGGGGATAAGATTCTTATGATTCAATAGTGAGTAATTGTTATCATGACTAATCTTGACTATCACAATTGTAAAGTTATAAGTTTATTAACAAAAATGGGGGAGTAGTTAATCTTACAGTCCAGAAGCAGAGGACCCTAGGACCATCAACGGAGAAGAGCACAAGCGGAATGCAGGAATTTATCCAGAGAAGCAGTGACACCAGAGATGAAGGCAAAGATGGGGACATGGAGAAAGGGAGCAGCTGAGGACTCTAGATTCATGGGAAGAGAGGGACTGAGAGCTGGTGGCCAGGAGGCAGACTTGCAGAATGTGCCCTGTGGTGGTGTAAATTATTATATTTACATGAGGGTTTTTTGTATTTTTTAAAAGAAAGCACTAAAATGAATAGAGAGAAATACTGTTAACTTATGGTACATGGAGTATAATATAATCATTGTAATGAAACAAGGTGTATGATTTGTTGATTGTAAAACTGATGATCTTCTCTGGAAACTTTCACTCAATTCACAATAAAAATTAAAAAATAAAAAAATAAAAATATGGATACATAGTTGTAGGAGTCCTGGTATGGTGCTGTAGGTTAATGTGCTGGACTGCAAGGTCAATTTGAACTGCAAGATTGGTGGTTCAAGCTCACTAGCTGTTCCTCGGAAACCTTAATACAGGGTGACTACGAATTGGAATTGACTCGACGGCACTTAACAACAACAACATTGCTGTAAACAGTTTCTCGCTCTTTTAATTTATTTGATTAATAACTGAAAGTCTGCTCAATGCATGCCAACAAAATATTATCATTTCTTATTGTAAATGATAGTACTTCTTTTTTAAACTAATATTTTATCTACTTTAAAATTTCTCAGTTAAAAATATGGCTATAAGGTGGGATACACCATAATAAAGAACTTATCTCTCTGCTAATTAATTTTATTAATAACAAAGCTTGCCAAATGCATACAAATGGGGGGAGTACATTAAGGTAAGCATTTTACTGTCAAGTATTGTAAATTTGAAAAGAGATTTTGATTCTGTAAGAAGGTGCTGTGAAATGACAAAGAGAGGAAGGTGCCTGCAGACTGAGATGCCAGCCATATCTAGAAGAAGAATCTTTGAAGTGGTGAAAATATGAGAAATTGTTCACTACAGACTGATAAGTAAGTACAAGGAAGCTTGTGATGACCTTGCTTATTGGTTAATCTGACATTGCAGGATGCCAAGGATCATAAAGATATTGCCGTGAAACAGGTAGAAATAGTAAAACAGACCCTCGTTAACTCTGCCTCCAAAATTGAAAAGCTAGCTTCTTCTATGTTGTTTGAATCTCAGAGCACTGTTTCCAAGGAAACTTGCTGGACTTAACACCTGATGTCATGGCTTCTCATAACTCAGCAGAGTTACAAGCTAGACATTTCTCTCTACCCACTTGAAACCCCAGAGGCTCTACCCACTTGAAAGGTAAAAGCCCAAGCCCCAGAGGAAATTGAGGATTTGTGCTGCTACTTTAGCTGTAGGTCCATTCACCAACTATGTGAGGAAATGCCCCTCTAGGATTCTAAATTCCAATGAGGCCATACCAAAACAAGTGGTAATAATGATACATCTGTTACTCTGGCCAGATGATGAGTTTGCATCCTACCTCCTAGCACACTACTGGTGTTGTTAGGTGACATCGAGCTGATTCTCATTCAGAGAAATCCCATGCACAACAGAAGAAAGCACTGCTTGGCATTGTGCCATCCTCACAATTGTTATGCTGGAGTCCATCCTTGCAGTCACTGTGTCAACCCATTTTGTTAGCGGCCTTCCTCTTTTTCACTGATCCACCAAGTATGTTATCTTTTTCCAGTGACTGATCCTTCTGGATAAAATGTCTAGAGTAGGAGAGATGAAATCTCACCATCCTCACTTCTAAGGAGCATTCTGGCTGTACTCCTTTCAAGACAAGTTTGTTTGTTCTCCTGGCAGTCTGTGGTACATTTAATATTCTTCACCAACACCAAAATTTAAATACATCAATTCTTCTATGGTCTATTCATTGTCCAAATTTCACACACATCTGAGGCTACTGATTATACCATGGCTTGTGCCAGGCTCACCTTAGTATCCAAACTGATATCTTCGCTCTTGAACACTTTAAAGAGGTAATTTGGAGCATATTTGTCTACTGCTAATCTACATAATTTGATTTCTTTACTGCTGCCTCCATGAATATTGATTGTGGTTCCAAGCAAACGGAAGTCCTTGACAATTTCAATCTTTTTTCGTTTTGTTATATTATTTTTTGATCTACCAGAGAGGATTTTTGTTATCTTTACATTGAGGTGCAATCCATACTGAAGGTTATAGTCTTTGATCTTCATCAGTTAAATATTTCAAGTCCGTTTTGCTTTCAGCAAGCAAAGTTATGTCATCTGTATATTGCAGATTGTTAATAAGTCTGCCTTCAATTCTGATGCCATGTTCTTCTACATATAACTTCACAGATCGTTTGTTAGCATAAAGATTGAGTAAGTATGATGACTGGATAAAGCCCAAATCCACACTTTGCTCATTTTAAACCATTTAGTATCCCATTGTTCTGTTCAAATGACTGCCTCTTGCTCTGTGTGCAGATGCCACATGAGCACAATTAAATGTTCTGGAATACCCACTCTTTGCAATGTTATTCAAAGTTTGTTATCATCTACACAGTCGAGTGCCTTTGCAATAGTTAATAATGCACAAGTAAACATCTTTCTGATACTGTGTACTTTCATCTAAGATCTATCTGATGTTAGCAATGATATTCCTCACACATAGAATATACTAAATATTATTAGAACTGAATGAATGTGCAAATGTTGTGATACAAATAAAGATGTCCCTACCTATTCCATTTTACCTAATGCCTCAGTTGAATGTGGATACCAATTCCTCAAATAAGCTAATAGTTTCCTTGACCTTCAAAAGTGCTTTTAAGTTATAGGTACTTAAGATATGGAACAATTCAAGGATGATGTATGGACTTCTGTGTGGCACTACAGGATCAACACTGGACTACAAACCACAAGATTGGAAGATCAAACCCACCAGCTGCTTCTCAGAAACCCTATATGGGGTAGCTATGAATTGGTACAGACTTGATAGCACGGAACAAAAACAAGAAAATCCACATTTAAGATGTTGAAAATTCTGGAAGGACTCAAGATATGGACAAATCCTCATGAATATGCTAGTCATGCTTATTTTGTCATACATAATTTTGCTAAATATCCCAAATTAGCCCATTCACTGCCCTCAATTGATTCAGCTCACAGTCATTCTATATGACAGAGTAGAACTTCTTCACAAGGTTTATGAGGTTGTAAATCATTAAGACAGCAGATTGCCTCATTTTTCTCCTACAGAGTAACTGGTGAATTAGAACTGCCAATCCTTTGGTTAGCAGCCCAATGCTTAACCCAGTGCATCACCTGATCTCCTTAAACATTCTTTAGATTACTAAATAATAACTTTAGGAAAATTGAATACCAGAATTTGTAGTGGTTCTGCAAAGTATCATTTGAAGTACATGTGGGATGAGAACACTCCTTCCCTGTGGGCTCTTCCCATTTGGAAAGCTGCATAGAGACAATGCCCAATAAAACTCTTTCTATTTTCACAATCTGTTAATGATAAATATCAGTTACTAGATGAATGTATTGTTATTTGAAATGGAATGGATTTCAACTGATGAAGACCCCAATGGTTGAATAGGGATTTTAATTCTTTCTAATCAGGAAGCTAACATTATTTTTAACACTGACAATCGTTCTGCATTTCTTTATCCCACAACACAGATGTTTTAGAAGTTACAAGCCAATTATTTTGTTTTCTTTCTCTTATTCCAGGCCTTACTCTTATTTAAAATATACATAATTAAAACCATAAGATTTTGAGGATAATAAGATGGTACAAGGGGCCTCAACTTCTAAAAGCAATTACTCAAGTTTGAAAGTGGATTCAACACACCACTTACTGGTCTTAGAGTCCTTCCTTGAAAAACTTAGTAATAACTGCCAAGTGTAAAACCTGAACTAAATATTTCATGGAGTTCTTAAATGGTCAGACAATAAAGTAGTAGCAAGGAAAGTACTGGGCCTCTTTTAATTTTGTATTCTTCTGGAAGGAACAAGATCCCAGGAGTTTGACAGCCATGGGGTCCACCAGATGTAGAGGAACAGACCAGGACTCAGCATTTCCTAAACATGCAAGTTCTTTAATGATACCATAGTGTGCCACAGTTCTTCAATGCTCCCATGCTGCCAGATGATAGTTGTTGTTAAATGCTGTCAAGTTGGTTCCAACTCATATACTCAGAAACCCTATACATTCCGACCATGTATATATAGGGTTTCTGAGCAGCGGCTGGTGGGTTTGAGCTATGATTCTGTTAGTTGATCAATACTTATCAGCTAAATGAATGAGTCATGGTGTGGCAATGTAGAATAAGCACTGAACTGTTAACTGTATGGTTGGCGGTTCAAAGCCACGAGTCACGCTTCAGAAACCCTGTCAGTCAGAACAGACTCAACTGCTTTTAACAACACATGAATGAAGAGATGACAAAATCAATCAGTAGATCTCCATTCTCTCTCAATTGACATCCCACTCACATGTCAAAACCTATTTTTAAAAGGTATCTTTTCTGAGAATATCACCTCCTTTGTGAGCTGCCAAGGTACTACTCTGCCTTTGTTTCAATTATGCAATCAATGTATCACATTGTGTTGTACTTGTATGCTCATAAACTTGACTCCTTTCCTATAAACTTAGGACAGCACAGTCTATTCCTTACCCATTTTGTAATTACCAGGACAAATTAGTTGGCCCGGGAAAAAAAACTTTGAGATAGATAAATAAAAAGATGCAGTTTAATTAAGAATTTAATAGTAACTGGTATCATATTTTCTTTTCAGTCACTCAATAAATTTTATAAAACTCTACTACATACCAAGCTAAAAAGACAGATAAAATTAGCAAGACAAGAATTCAAACTAATTTCAGATAAATTAGTCACACACTCATTAAATGATTATCACCTTAATTTCTTTTTTTCTTGCTTCCCCTATGGTGGTGGTTATGTGCCATAGAGCCTTCTAGTTGAGTCCGACTCATAGCGACCCCATACAGGGTTTCCGAGGCTGTAAATCTTTACGGGAACAGAAAGCCTCATCTTTCTCCCACAGAACAGCTGGTAGCTTCAAACTGGTTACCTTAAGGGTCGCAGCCCGATTCATAACCACTACACTACCAGAGATCTTTTTATTTAACCTGCAAAGATACTATCAGCAACCTGGCTGGGACCTCTGTAGTCTCCTGCATGAGAATGCTCAGAGTCAAAATGCACTTGGTACTTCTCTTAGTATCAACAATGAACTATCGGCAACTCTGGGCACCCCAAAGCAAATCAGTAGCATTTATCTTTTCTGGCTTACATTTTCCCTAACAAAATTCCAGAATAAAAATACATCTCTAGTTTATATATATATATATATATATATATATATATACACACACACACACACATATATACATCTATCATCTATCTATCTATCTATCTATCTATCTATCTATCTATCTATCTATCTATCTATACAGAGAGAGAGAGTGAGAGTGTTCTAGTGTAGCTCTGTGGGTTAACATACTGGACTACAAAGTCAGTTTATGGTTCAAGCTTACCAGCTGTGCCTCAGAAATCCTATACAGGGTCTCTATGGGTCTACGGGTCGGACTCAACTAGAAGGCTTAACAACAACAATCATATGATAAGTATATACACACACACACACACACACACTGTACACTTATACACATTGGACAGAGACTCCAACCAACAGGAGAAGGCCCCAGAAACCTTGCAGTATCTCAGCCATTGTGGGCAGGCAAGGGAGTGCAGGCTCTGCTGGGAAGTACCAAGTGTGTAGTGCTGAGTTGGTAACAGCCTGTGAGGGCAGGGGTAGGGAGGGGCAAGTGTTCACCAGTCCTTTCCCTCTGAGAAACAGACAAACCAGGTAGCCCTCCACATTTTCTATGCATTTTTCTTTTATAAAATAAAATAAAACTATTTATTGACCAATATTCACCAATACTTACAATCAAGTAAACAATATAAAACTGGATTAACATTGGATTAACATTTGGATTACTACAAAGTTACTTTTCCTGGTTTTAGTTGAACCAGTAACCAAATACTGAGAAGAATGAACCTACATATAAGGAATGGGTTAAGATACAACAAAAACGAAAAACCCATGCAGGCCAGTAGTTTACAGGATTGTTCACCCATTTATGCCAGCAGGTCCTAAATAGCAACATTTCAACCATGTAATTGGACTCTTACCAGAAAGGTCTTAGACATTCCATGAATCAATAAAACACAGGGATTTCAACTTTCACTAAAGGAATGGCTCTTTAAATGGATCAAAAGCCCATTTAGCTCAACCTTATTTGGCATATTTAAACATAATTATTTGTCCAGTTTTCATAGCTGGGTAGGGAGGTTTTTAGTACAGGTAAGATTCCCAACTCAGGGAATTTTGCAAATAAACAGTTTCAATTGTATGACTACCTTGATATGGATTTTGATATGATGTTTCAAGTTGTCCAATTAATTACTGGATCATTTATTGGGTTTGAAAGCTTATAGTTTATAATTTTTTTAAAATTTTACTTGAGGAGCTCTATTTCTTCAGTTGCTCAGAATTATAGCATCCCTGAGACAATACAGACTTATCCATGGTTGTGAATATAAAATCAAATCAAATCAATTCACATACACACACAACCAAAAACCCAGAATAGTCCTTAGGCATAT